>NC_041402.2:97925590-98108090 GCF_900747795.2 Erpetoichthys calabaricus | reverse complement strand
ATGATTGTTCTGTTTGTATATCACGTTGTCAGTTCAGCACTCCGGTTGTAATATGACCAAGCTGTGCAAGCACACTCTTGAGAATGCAACGTATAGTTGTACAGGAGAAAAGCAATCTTGCCTGAAATCAATGGCAACCTTTTGTAGGTCTATGAACTTAATTTAAACTTTAGGTTTACACGGTGCTTTCTTTCCGAAGTACCTGCACTCATGAATATGTCTGTATGCGTCAGTCGCTCAAATCCCCGCGGTTCGCACCGGCGAAGTTCTGCTTTTAAATTTTTATTAAGAAGAAAAGAAAACCTTTTACAATTGAGGGAAAATATACCAATAACAGTTTGTTAAGGATCTGTTTTTTTTTGTGAAGCTGCCTTCACTCGAGTGATCACTTCGAGCTTTAAGCCTGAGAAATCACCCCGTAAATGCACACGTTTAATTGCACATCTATCTATCTATCTATCTATCTATCTATCTATCTATCTATCTATCTATCTATCTATCTATCTATCTATCTATCTATCTATCTATCTATCTATCTATCTATCTATCTATATACATCCCCGTGCTTTGCAGCAGCGAAGTACTGCTTTTAAATTTTTATTAAGAAGAAAACCTTTTTAAATTGAGTGAAAATATACTAATAACAATTTGTTAAGGATCTGTTTTTTTGTAAAACTGACTTCACACAGCCTCTCCGCTGTTTTATAAACGAACGTCATATAAGGTCTTCCTTTTTCGTTGGTTTGCCAACGGAAGCAGCCTTTTTATTTAATCCTGTTTTTACGATTGTTCTGTTTGTATATCACATTGTCAGTTCAGCACTCCGGTTGTAATATGACCAAGCTGTGCAAGCACACTCTTGAGAATGCAACGTATAGTTGTACAGGAGAAAAGCAATCTTGCCTCAAATCAATGGCAACATTTTGTAGGTCTATGAACTTAATTTAAACTTTAGGTTTACACGGTGCTTTCTTTCCAAAGTACCTGCACTCATGAATATGTCTGTATGCATCAGTCGCTCAAATCCCCACGGTTCGCACCGATGAAGTTCTGCTTTTAAATTTTTATTAAGAAGAAAAGAAAACCTTTTAAAATTGAGGGAAAATATAGCAATAACAGTTTGTTAAGGATCTGTTTTTTTTGTGAAGCTGCCTTCACTCGAGTGATCACTTCGAGCTTTAAGCCTGAGAAATCACCCCGTAAATGCACACGTTTAATTGCACATCTGTTAATATGTATGCTTACAAAGTATTAAAAGACACTCAACAATTACACAGTATTAAAAGACACTCAACAATTAATGTCATTTACCTTCGTTCCCACGTTTGACTCGTGCTGTAAATCTCTTCCTTGTTTTCACTTCACGTGATTACGTAGGAGGCGTAATACATGATGACGTGATACGTGACTCCGCCTCCTCCATTAGAGTATATGGACAAAAAACAGGTTCCAGTTATGACCATTACACGTAGAATTTCGAAATGAAACCTGCCTAACTTTTGTAAGTAAGCTGTAAGGAATGAGCCTGCCAAATATCAGCCTTCTACCTACACGGGAAGTTGGAGAGTTAGTGATGAGTGAGTGAGTGAGTGAGTCAGTCAGTCAGTCAGTCAGTCAGTCAGTCAGTCAGTGAGTCAGTGAGGGCTTGCCTTTTTATTAGTATAGATTAGATCACTTATAACATTGCAAGAGAAATTATTTCACAATTGTTTTTACTCAGCTAGACTTAAATAGGACTACTTAAGAAAGACATTAATCAGTTGCAGTTAGTGTAGAATGTAGCAGCAAGAACTATAACTAGAAAATGAAAATCTGAACACATCTCAGCAGTTTTATCTTTGTAACACTGGTTACCTGTGTCCTTTAGAATTGATTTTAAAATACTGCTAATGGTATTAAAGCTTTAAATAGTCTGGGTCCTTCCCGTATCTTGGAATGCCTTTCTCCCTAAACTCCAAGTCATAATCTTAGATCTTATTCTGTTTATCATTTCAAGAGCTAAGCATAAAAATAGTGGTGAGGCTGTAATTTGTTGTTATGCACGAAAAATCTGGAATATTTTACCAAAAGAGAAATGCCAGCCTTAAAACCCACTTTATCATAGATATATTTTAGTTGTATTCTTAATAGACTATATAGGCATAGAATTATCATATTCTTCAGGGATTTGCAAGCTTTACTAATCTTTACTTTCTCTGCTTTCTTTTCTGGTCTTTCTAAAAAGCCACTAGCACCTGACCGAGACACAGTACAGCCATCTATAATGATCTATGTTGTTCTAATAAAGGTGGGTGTCCCGCTATCCACAAGACTCACTGCATTGATTCCTTTAGGATGAAACCTAGAAAGGATGATTAATGATATAAGCACTGTGATAGAAATGGGGGCATCAGCGAGTCCCAAACTCCAACAGGAACACACACAGAGTCCGGGGTTAAAATAAACATTCATTTTTATTTTACCAGAATACTTCCACAAAGTAACTCAAGCAATAAACAAAGGTTCTCTCTCTCCACCAATCACCTCTTAATTCCTCTCACCACCGCACTACCCTTCTCCAGTTGAGTGTTGCTCTCCATCCTCCCAGCTCCAACTCACCTGGATAAGGGAGTGCAGTCCCTTTTATTGAGAACGCTGGTGTATTTCCGGTGCCAGGGCTGCTGCCCATTGGAAGTACTTCCAGGTCATACAGAAGTTCAATATTGCAGGGAGCAGCTCTCTCTGCTGTGTCCCCCTTGCGGCACCCACGGACCCCAGCAGGGCTGTTCTGCTGGACTATAACTCCCGGCATTCCCTGCTGGTTCCCAAATGGGCGCCGATAAGGAGAGTTGCTGCCATCTATTGCCTGGGGTGAATAAATATCCCTCTGCGACAGTCCTTCCCTGTCCTCTTCTTTTATCCTGACTAGGGAAGGTCCTGAAATCATGTCCTGCCGGGACACCTGTCCATTCACTTGAGGCTTCCCACCCGGGTAGTGAATCTTTTCTGGCTGGGATGTCCATCCATTCTTTAGGGCAGCCTTGTCTGGGTGCAACCTCCTTCCATGTCTTGTTTGGGATGCCTTTCAGTACTCTCAGGGCCTCCCGTCTGGGTAAGAGATCGTCCTGACTTTCTGCCGGGATGCCTGTCCATACCGTATTCCTCCTATAGCCATTTATGCTAGGTAAAATGCCTATGCATACCTTTGCAGATTTTGTTTTTTTCTCCAGTTTAAATGAAGTTTTTTATTTGTTTGTATGATTGTTTTGTTTTTGTGTCCTACTGGCCATCTAACCTTATATTATACATGTCTGTAGTGTCTTATAATATGATATTATATATAAGGATGCTACAGCTACATTCTTTGCATGAAAATTTGCCATAGAAATAAATGTAGTTGTTGTTGTTGCTTCATGTAACGGTTGGTTTGTTGGTAAGTATACTGTCCGAATCCACAGATTTTCATATAGCCTATACTATGCCTTGCAACAGCAATTTTGTCATTACATGTGTCAGGTAATTAAGGCTGCCCGCTCAGACACTGGTGTCTTACACATTTTCCTGACCCTGCATTTCAATGCAATGCTACGCACCATAGATGCAAGTGGCAGTGTCTTGGTGCATAAGAAGGGAAGCTGCCAATGAAGGTCTGCAGCACTGTGATTGCATAAGAATAATATTGATGTTTCAGAGTGGAAACTGGAAGGGGGTTCATGGTTTGTTCATGCACGCACATTTACAAGATAAATTTAATTTCTAAAGGTAAATTGTGTAGAAATGTGTGTACTCCAGGTTTAATAAATCTTTTTATAAATTTATAAATGATGCCCCTGTTTGGAATCTGCATAACATAGTTGATTTGCTAGTTTGGTTATCGGTGATTCCAAATCGGCTCCCCTGTTGATGTGTGCATGAGTGGATTTTGTCTTAGACAGGTGAGATTGGCAGGGGTGTTTCCTGCCTTGTGCTCTTTGCTGCCTCCAACTTCCAGTGACCTTGAGCAGGTTTAAATCGGTTTGACAATTTAATGTAATCTCTAATGCATCTAACTAGAAAAAGCTAACAAAATTGTCACTCTTTATAAAAAAACAAATGATCCAAAACATGTGGATGATTACATATCTGTTCACTGCATGAAACATCTTAGTTAAGAACATGCTTCAAAAATGAGTCCACTCAACATACCTTCACATCGTTTTGGATTCCTCAGAAGGTGAGGTATTGTCAATGTTACCTTTATTATGTTCAACTATAGGAAAAATTGAATTAAGCAACACCAGTACTTGTGCATTGTTTTTTTTTTCAATTCTATTAAATGTGTTTACACACTTTAAATAATAACCTTCTTTAGACTATCCTGAGAAAGTCTGTCCATCTTTAGGATGTCTTTATCTTTTATGATTGTTCTACCCATAGAACGAGATCCACTTGTTGTATGTAGGTAGTACCTGGAAATCTTTCAGGTTGCATATAAAATGCTGAGCTGGCTTCAGAACTCTTAAGATTATTTCTGGTCTATGCTATTGCCTTCTTGTTTAGTAAGTGTTTAGTTGCTTTACATTGAAATGGTAGACCCTGGAAGTTCCCTCTCTAGGGGCCTTTGTTGTAGCAGACACATCTCCACCCACTACTTTACCAGTGATTTTCATGTAAAATTTAACAGCTCACCAAATTAAAAATACATGATAAAAGCAGGAACTATTAAGCCTGTGAACACCACTTGTAAAAAATAAATCTGGGTGGACATCTGATTATTTAGTAAGTGTTTCACCAAAGAAAAAAAATATTAATCTCTGAGGAACTCACTACATTGTTAAAGGTTCCACTGTGTTTTCAAAGAGTGATATTTTATCAAAGCTACATATTTCCTGTTTATAGTGACACACATTAAAGCATTTTTGCCCTGCCTCCAGTTCAGTTTACTTCTATATGATGATGCAAATAACCTCAAATTATATTATAGGGGTTTTGGTGGCTTTCAATGACATAGCAGCTTACACCTCAAATGGAATGACACAAGACTTAGTCTTGCAGGGAGTGTAATCTGTAAATTGATTGATTGATTGATTGATGTCTTCACTTTTGGCAATGACAGTAAGGTTCCACTTTATTTTTCTCTTATTTAATTCTCTTTATTACAGAGCTTCTATTCATATATCTTTTGCCCCCCCCCCCCCCCCACCAAATATTTTAAAAACTCCACTTAAATTAATTAGGTAAGGCGAAATAATCATGAAATAAATTTTTTTATTTGAACAATGTGCCTGGTGTCAATGCATGTCAACATCCATTAAAAATTGGTTCTGACTTGTGTTTATTTAATTTCCATGTGAATATCTATATTTCCTGAGTGATGGGTGCCTGCCAAATTAGAGTGCATGTAAGTGCTTGAATTTTTGTCAAGATGGTGACCTGAGGCTCCCTTTTAATTGGTTGCCTTCAACTTTTTCCAGAGATGCAACTCTCTGCACTCAGGACACTCCCACATTTATTGGCAGTGAATTAGTGTTGTTTAAGATTTTATTAATCTAATGTAATTGGACATTTGTTGATGCACTTTTTCAAGTTCATGTCAGTGGTTGACAGTTCACACCCGCCATTAACGCAACTACAGGTGAGCAAAGGCAGTTTTTCAGGAGATAGCAACTTAGGAAATCAAAGAAAATTTGTTTTTTTCTTTAATAAAACACCCCTTCATAAATTGTGATTGGGGAAAAACTTATACACCAACTTTTTCTTGCTTTTGTTTTGAGAAAGGTGGCAGGCTAACTGGATGTGGTGTAAGTAATGCCTATTGTTTTTTTGTTTTTTTTGTATTACCTGTTTGCTGTTTCAAAGTGTTGTTACTAAAGCATTGTGGATAACGACCAGGAGACCTAAAACATCTTTTTGAAATATGGAAGTGTAATAAAGTAGCCGCAGTCATCTAGGCTAAATTTATACAAATTTTTTTGGTTATTATTGCTGAACAGCTTGTTGCCTGTCTCAATAGAGTGTTGAAAGAGCATCTTGAGAATTCCACTGTATTGAAGCGAACTTCAAAAACTGCACAGAATGAGCTTTTGAACCCATTAGAACACTTAATGCCATACATTTTCTAACTTAATTAAAAAAATAGCATCTGTTTGGACTGGCATTTGGGAGCTGTCACCTGAAGGTGTTTTTTTATATAGTATTTGCTCTATATTTTGTTTTAATATTTCACTTCATGACTTTGTCTGTGATAGGCGCTTTATGAATAATTTTTACTTACTTAAAAAACTTACTTAAAAAAAACAAGAAGGTATTTGTTTATTTTGCCACAAGTACAATATGTAAACCAAAAAAGTCATTTCAATATTGCTGATAGAACTTGTGTAACTTTTCAGAATTGCACATTTTTAAACGTGTTGTTTTAAGTGAGATTTGGGTTATATTATTTTTTTATTATGAACAATTTTTGACTTGTGACATGTGATATGAAGTAAATATGTTCAAGTTCTGTTGTGAGTCCAAAAATATGCTTTTTATAAAAAATGGTTCATCTGCCACCCATTAAGAAGCCTACATTTCAAACACTTAATCTGCTTTTGTCCTGCAGCCTATCAAACATTAGAGATTTACATATTTTTCTACATATTAGGAAGTTGTTAAAAAGTACATGCTGGTTAGGTGGATTGGCGATTCTAATTTGGCCCTAGTGTGTGCTTGGTGTGTGGTTGTGTTTGTGTGTGTCCTGCGGTGAGTTGGCACCCTGCCCGGGATTGGTTCCTGCCTTGTGCCCTGTGTTGGCTGGGATTGGCTCCAGCAGACCCCCGTGACCCTGTGGTTGGATTCAGCGGGTTGGAAAATGGATGGATGGATGAATAAAACCTTTCTCAGAAACACCATGACTCAGGAGAGGCTGAATGGTTGGCCATGCTGTCAATGGAAAAGAGACTGGTGACTGAAATGACTCAGTTTAATCTGAAAGCAATTGAGAAATTTCCAGGCCTAAAGAAAAAGAGCGGAACATTTATGTTCAACTAGTGCTTCTGAGCAGTGTATAGGTAACATTACAATTTGTGTACGTCTTTTCTTATCTCCTGAGCTATGAAGTGCCCCTTCAGTTTGCTCCCCAAAAACTGTACCCCTGCCTAAATTTTTTTCATCAGCTGCCACTGCATCTGAGGCCCGATGTGGACAACTGTTGTGAGTTTTGACATAGGTGCTGAGGAATCATCAGTCGCAGAGTCATCATTACTGACAATAGGTCTGATAGAATTGCTGACTTCCAAGAACTGTTTCAGTTGTCAGTAGTGCAGGCCCGGCCTTAGGCATAGGCGAAGTAGGCGACCGCCTAGGGCCCCGGCGTCCGGGGGGCCCCGGATCGACTCCTTGGTCTAATTTTCACGCATTTCGCAGAGCTACCAGGGGGGCTCCGCCCCCCTCAGGGGGCCCCTGGACCCCTCTTTCGCCTAGGGCCCCATAATACCTAAGACCGGGCCTGAGTAGTGCCTTATATACAAACTTAGATGCACTTAATGAAGAACTTTATATTTTAGGACTGTAGTTGTAAAAAAGGCTTGTGTGCCTTTAAGGCGCTGAAGCATGGTCACATGGAAACCGTGATGTGTGTAGTGAGCATGTGTGTTTTTGAGATGTGCATTGTGAAAGCCGAAACTACTGGAGCCACTAGAGAAAGTTTAAGTTTGTGCGTTGTTGACCAAATACCACACATACACCTACTCACCTACCTGTACAGTTGTTCTACTTCATGTGAATTTTTGGCATTTCAACATTAAAGCAGTGTTCCTGAAATGGTTGGATTAGTTCCTGCGTTCTAATCGACACACCACAGCGACTACAGCGTATTGCAAGTCTGCCTTCTCAAAATACTTCATAATAGTAGTACATGTAAATATTAAGAACATTTTAAGCTCTTGTGGCACACTCAAAAAAAAAAAGAAAAGAGTGGCCACAATAGTTTATCTTATTAATGTAATGCCAAAAGTGAATACTATTTGGTAAACAAAGGGTCCCTGTTGTCGATTGGACCATGAAAACGGACTGTGGCATGTGCAGTAATTGGTAGGAACGCGTTTCACACTGAAGTGGTTCTGTCAGGGTTGCAGTATATGGCAAGCCGTTTTAACATTTAATCCGTTTAATTTGATGTGCTTTCAAAACTTTGATATCATGAGTTTGAAATTTGATATCAGCACTTTGAAATTTGATATTGGACTTATAATATTTGATATCACGCTTTTTAAATTCGATATCAAGCTTTTGAAATTTGATATCAACATTTTAAAATTTGATATTGTGCTTTTTAAAATTGATATCATATTTTTGAAATTTGATATGACAGCTGAAATGCAAATATATATGCATTTTAAACTCTCACACCATATTTTGTCATTTTGATATCACGTTTGTAACATTTAATATTGTGCTTTTGAAATTTGATATCAAGCTTTTGAAATTTGATATCACACTTTTGAAATTTGTTATCACGCTTTGGAAATTTGATATCAAGTTTTTAAAAATGGATATCAACATTGTAATGTTTAATGCTTCAGAAGCTCGATATCAAATTTCAAAAGCTCAATATCAAATTTCATAAAAAGACAAATGGATTAAATGTTAAAGTGACCTGCAATACTATGGAAGCATTTAAGCTCTCTTTTTTGAAATTAAGTTTCAAAAGTGTGATATCAAATTTTAAAAACTCGATGTCAAATTTTAAAAGGTACGGAAAGTATTCAGACCCCCTTCAATTTTTCACTCTTTGTCATATTGCAGCCATTTGCTAAAATCATTTAAATTATTTTTTTCCCTCATTAATGTACACACAGTACCTCATATTGACAGACAAAAAAAAGAATTTTTGAAATTGTTGCAGATTTATTAAAAAAGAAAAACTGAAATATCACATGGTCCTAAGTATTCAGACCCTTTGGTCAGTATTTAGTAGAAGCACCCTTTTGAGCTAATACAGCCATGAGTCTTCTTGGGAAAGATGCAACAAGTTTTTCACACCTGGATTTGGGGATCCTCTGCCATTCCTCCTTGCAGATCCTCTCCAGTTCTGTCAGGTTGGATGGTAAATGTTGGTGGACAGCCATTTTTAGGTCTCTCCAGAGATGCTCAATTGGGTTTAAGTCAGTGCTCTGGCTGGGCCATTCAAGAACAGTCACAGAGTTGTTGTGAAGCCACTCCTTCGTTATTTTAGCTGTGTGCTTAGGGTCATTGTCTTGTTGGAAGGTAAACCTTCGGCCTAGTCTGAGGTCCTTAGCACTCTGGAGAAGGTTTTTGTCCAGGATATCCCTGTACTTGGCCGCATTCATCTTTCCCTCGATTGCAACCAGTCGTCCTGTCCCTGCAGCTGAAAAACACCCCCACAGCATGATGCTGCCACCACCATGCTTCACTGTGGGGACTGTATTGGACAAGTGATGAACAGTGCCTGGTTGTCTCCACACACAAATGTTTTTAAACGTACCGTTTATACATGAGGCCCTTGGTAATGTCTATGAATCACAGACTTCATGCAGCTATTGCACGCATTTGATGGCTTTAATATACCGACCATTGATATTTCCCAAACATTATGGTGTTCAGAAATGGTGAGACAATGCAGAAAAAATGTCATTTCTACATGAGGTGGCCACAATCTACACAAATAAATTAAGTTACAGTCTGCAATATCAAGTCAAGGTGAACTTTGTCATCTCAACCATATACAAGTATACAGATAGATGAAATTGCAAAGCTCAGGGTCCACAGTGTAACAACATGATGTGCAAATAATAAATTAAAAATAGAATTAAAATTTAAAAATTTAAAAATTAAAACTCAAACAAGACAAGACATTGTGCAAAGATAGGACAAAGAAGTAGCAGAAATATTGATGTGTAAGATACATAATATAATAAATAATAGATAAAGATAATACAGAAATTATCAGTGTATGATAATAGTTGTTTAAGACATGTGTAAACAATGACAGGTCAGAATGTTTCACAGCAGAAGGATAACAAGAGTGTCAAAGTACTTAAAGGTCTGTATGAGATTTTCAGTTCTTTTCTACATGCACAATCGTCTTTGCAGGACAGTGGATTTCATGTATATAAGTTCTGTTTTTAGTGGTGGTTGAGGCCATGTGGAAGGTCCCAGGGGGCAGCTTGGTGTTAAGGAGTCTAACAGCTTGGGGGTAAAAACTCTCCTGTATCCTGGCAGATCTGGCTTTGATGCTGCAGTATCTTCTCTTGGATGGCAGAAGTGTGAAAAGTCCATGTGAGGGGTGTAAGGGGTCCTGTACAATGCTGTAGGCCTTGTGGACACTGCGTTTGTAAAATATGTCCTGTAGTGAAGGGAGATGCACCCCAATAATGTTCTCTGCTGTCTTCACTATCCTTTGCAGGCGCTTGCGGTTGGATATGTTGCAGTTGCCATACAAGACAGTGATGCAGCTGGTCAGAACATTCTCAATGGTGCCTCTGTAGAACATGGTGAGGATGGAAGGGGGAAGACGTGGAAGTGTAGTCTCTGCTGGGCTTTCTTGATTAGTGATGAGGTGTTATGTGTCCACGTAAGTTCCTCAGTTATATGCACACTTTATGCACTTTAATCATGTCTGAATTATCTGATTTATAATTTTAAATTGTGAAACAGGAGTAAATCGAGTAAAAAAGTATCTTTGTCCCAAACATTATCAAGGGCATATGATGGTGTGGGTCAATTCTGTGCTCCCTCTGCCATTTTGGGGGCATCTTGAACCCAACACCGTCAACAGACTGGGATGAGCTGAACAAATGAGGATAAACATGCCAAGCAACGGAATGGTGAAAAGGTGAACAGTGCTTTTATTAAAAACAATTCACAAAACAAGGTGTCCTAAAAGTACAGTACTCCAAAAATTTTCCATAAATAAATAATCCAATTAAAAACATTTGTGGAGGTTAAAATCAGTCAAAAAATCTATTAAAATGAGATTGAAACACTGGCAGGAAGCCATCTTTAAAAGCCATGAGCCCTGGTGCAGTCCTTAAAACCGACGTCCGCTTCCTTTGTCTTTCGTTTTTTTTCTCCCTTGTGATTTTGCACTCCTCTTTATATACTGGGGAGCGGTTGCAGGTGCAATCACCTGATTGCTGCCCCAGGCTGATATTGAGACATCAGATATCAGACTGCCTGCAATCGCTGGTAAGGCAACGCATGGTTGGCCGACTGCCCTGCACCATCCTGGAGACGAGACATCTTCATAGAAGATGACTTGCACCTTCTCCACACCTGAACGAGAGAAATAAATTATTTATTAAAACAAACAGTTTTTCTGAGCCGTGGACCCGTTATACCACAGGGCACTGTAGGTGACACTTCTAAAAAAATGCAGAGTTGAATGCTTTGTTTGGCAAGTTTTGTGAAGTTTTTGTTGTTGAAGATGAAAACCTTGATTACACTGACATAGTGTAACAGGAGATTAATTTAGTGGATAACACTGCTTTCTGTGCCTGGTGAGGTCCTTACTAGGGTCATCCTCAATAGGATCTGTGATCACTTGCTCACCTAACAGTGACTGAAGCAGTCTGGTTTTACCCCTAAGAAATCTACCATCAACTGTCTCCTGCCACTGAGGATTGTCATCAAACGCAAATATCAGCATAGTTTCTTTGCAGACTGTTGATTTTCATAAAACGTTTGACTCAGTTGATCAAGCTGTCCTATGGGAAGTCCTAAGATTTTGTGGGATATTATGGCCAGCCTTTACACTGGTGCTGAGTGCTGTGCTAAGCAGAGGCAGAACCTCTGTGTGTTTCCTAGTTGATTCTGGTGTTTGTCAGAGGTGTGTTTTTGCTCCTACTCTTCAGTGCTTCCATGGTCTGGGTTATGGGCAGGGTCGTGGGGTCCAGTGGCTGTGGGGGATCTGTTGAAGAGATTCACTAATCTTGACTTTGTCGATGATAGGGCCCATTTATACTTCACGCTCAGAACACGTACGCGCCCGCATCATGGCTGCCACGCGTTCTGTGTGTTCATTTGATGCATCCTCTGAGCAGGTCCTCAGAAATTAACGTGACGCGTGCGCGAGTTGCAGTACCAGCAAAAAGTCGGTGGGCGCAGTGTGCTAAAAGTTGGAATGTGACGTCAGAGTCTCTGTTTACTTTCTACATGTGACAGAAAGCCGCTTTGCGGATCCTACGAGATCGGTGTGTGTGCTTCAATATTTGATAAATGGTTCGATGTGGTGAAGCAAAATGCTGACATACAAATGTATTCGTGGTGCTTTTATATTCAAGCATCGCATATTCCTGATCGTAATCACATGAAACGTTTTAAAATTCTCACATACCGTCTTCTGTGCTATCTTTTTTTCTAGGGCTTCCTCTGGTCCTGACAGCAGCGAACCGCCTGGTATAGATCGCCACACTGAGCACATTAAATGTATGATATTCCAACTCTCTGCACATTTAGAATCCTTAGATTTATACTTGGTATCACTTTCATGATGAAAAGCATTAAAGTATGTATATTACATTTTACAGATAAATCAGTAATTTCATTTAAATAATGAATACTGTTAATAATTACACACATGGGGTGACACAGTGGCGGAGTGTTAGCACTGCTGACTTGCAGGGAGTCACGTTGCTGATATTCCCTGCCTGGAGTTTACACGTTTTCCTGCTAGGTTTACTCAGTGTGCTCCAGTTTCCTTCCAAAGATATGCAGATTTGGGGATTTGGTGCCGCTAAAATGACGCTAGTGTATGTGTGTGCTTGTATTCACCTTGCGATAAGCCGAGGCCTCATCCAGGGATTGTTTCTCACTCGTGCCCAATGCTTGCTGGAATGGACACATCCCTGGATTTAATCAAACATCCTTTTCAGAGATATTGCAGTAAGGTGTCATCGGAATTTAATGGGTGTTCTAGGCAATTCACAACACAGAGAAGCCGAACATGTTCTCACCGTGATAATATCTTGCACTGCTACCTGGCGGATTCCTCCAGATTTACGTAAAGTACGCACGCAAGTATAAACATTTCAACGCTTGCGTAGCAGGAGCGTCCGCTGCAGCATGCGTCGCGTGAAGTATAACTCCGGCCTAATGCAGACCACCTTGAATGAGTTAAGGTGATGTATCTGGTGTTTTCTGAAACAATTCAGGAGCACTTATAAATGCTTGAAATTGTCATAACAAGACTGAAGGAAAATGTGTCTGAAAGTGAAGGAAAATAAATGTAAATTCCTCTAAAAGAATGTTTGTTTCTCAGGCCATCAGGTATCCATCCATCCATTTTCCAACCCGCTGAATCCAAACACAGGGTCATGGGGGTCTGCTGGAGCAGGGTGCCAACCCACCGCAGGACACACACAAACACACCCACACACCAAGCACACACTAGGGCCAATTTAGAATCGCCAATCCACCTAACCTGCATGTCTTTGGACTGTGGGAGGAAACCCACGCAGACACGGGGAGAACATGCAAACTCCACGCAGGGAGGACCCAGGAAGCAAACCCGGGTCTCCTAACTGCGAGGCAGCAGCGCTACCACTGCGCCACCGTGCCGCCCCATCAGATATCCTCCCAGGGTATTGGTATTGATACAAATAAAATTGAAGCTATTAGGCAGTGGAAACTTTCTACAACGGTGAAGGAATTGATAACTTTGTTAGGGTTCTGTAGATATTACAGTGGGGCAAGAAAGTATTTAGTCAGCCACCAATTGTACAAGTTCTCCCACTTAAAAAGATGAGAGGCCTGTAATTTTCATCATAGGTATACCTCAACTATGAGAGCCAAAATGAGAAAAAAATCCAGAAAATCACATTCTGATTTTTAAAGAATTTATTTGCAAATTATGGTGGAAAATAAGTATTCAGTCACCTACAAACAAGCAAGATTTCTGGCTCTCACAGACCTGTAACTTCTTCTGTAAGAGGCTCCTCTGTCCTCCACTCGTTACCTGTATTAATGGCACCTGTTTGAACTTGTTATCAATATAAAAGACACCTGTCCATAACCTTAAACAGTCACACTCCAAACTCCACTATGGCCAAGACCAAAGAGCTGTCAAAAGGACACCAGAAACAAAATTTTAGACCTGCACCAGCCTGGGAAGACAGAATCTGCAATAGGTAAGCAGCTTGGTGTGAAGAAATCAACTGTGGGAGCAATTATTAGAAAATGGAAGACATACAAGACTACTGATAATCTCCCTCAATCTGGGGCTCCACGCAAGATCTCACCCCGTGGGGTCAAAATGATCACAAGAACGGTGAGCAAAAATCCCAGAACCACTCGGGGGACCTAGTGAATGACCTGCAGAGAGCTGGGACCAAAGTAACAAAGGCTACCATCAGTAACACACTACGCCACCAGGGACTCAAATCCTGCAGTGCCAGACGTGTCCCCCTGCTTAAGCCAGTACATGTGCAGGCCCATCTGAAGTTTGCTAGAGAGCATTTGGATGATCCAGAAGAGGATTGGGAGAATGTCATATGGTCAGATGAAACCAAAACAGAACTTTTTGGTAAAAACTCTACTCGTCGTGTTTGGAGGAGAAAGAATGCCGAGTTGCATCCAAAGAACACCATACCTACTGTAAAGCATGGGGGTGGAAACATCATGCTTTGGGGCTGTTTTTCTGCAAAGGGACCAGGACGACTGATCCATGTAAAGGAAAGAATGAATGGGGCCATGTGTCGTCAGATTTTGTGTGAAAACCTCCTTCCATCAGCAAGGGCATTGAAGATGAAACGTGGCTGGGTCTTTCAGCATGACAATGATCCCAAACACACCGCCCGGGTAACGAAGCAGTGGCTCCGTAAGAAGCATTTCAAGGTCCTGGAGTGGCCTAGCCAGTCTCCAGATCACAACCCCATAGAAAATCTTTGGAGGGAGTTGAAAGTCCGTGTTGCCCAGTGACAGCCCCAAAACTTCACTGCTCTAGAGGAGATCTGCATGGAGGAATGGGTCAAAATACCAGCAACAGTGTGTGAAAACCTTGTGAAGACTTACAGAAAACGTTTGACCTCTGTCATTGCCAACAATGGGTATATAACAAAGTATTGAGATGAACTTTTGTTATTGACCAAATACCAAAAAATTACAGGCCTCTCTCATCTTTGTAAGTGGGAGAACTTGCACAATTGGTGGCTGACAAATACTTTTTTGTCCCACTGTATATATGACTTTATTAAAGAGTGTTCTTGTATTACAAGGCCACCAAATAATTTAATGAACCAGTGTCTTTGTTAGGGTGACCCTGCAAAGAGGAGTTGCACAAATTCAAGTCATTGTCAGAGAAATGGCAAGAATCATTTGAACTGTTTACAGAGAAAATTACCTTGGATCCAATACTGAGTTACTAGATTTTTCTGTTCCATTGACGTTGGAAACAGATGCAAGCTATTTAGGTTTGGTTTCTGTTCTCTACCAGCATGTTGATAGTAAGCGAGTTATCACATATGCCAGTAGAAGACTGCAATGCTGAAAAGAATCTCAGAAATTACAGCAGCTTGAAGCTTGAGCTACTTGCTCTTAAATGGGCTACCTCTCAGAATTGAAGTTTTTGCTCTGATATAGACAATAATACTTTCGGCCACCTGAAAACAACTAAACTCGTTGTGGAAGAGCAGAGGTGGATGACTCAGTTAGCTGTGTTTGATTTTGAGGAAAATTACGTCCAGGTTGGCATAATACTGTTGCTGATGCTCTTTCAATGCAGCCAACAGTAGGGGAGCTTATAGAGAGTCATGATTCAGAATATGATATGATAACTGACCATTTGCAGTTTAGTGAATACAGGGACTTTCCTAGATCATGGGTTTGTCTCAGTAGGCTTTCAGTGTTTTAGAGTAAGACAGATTTGGACTCTGGAAGCTGGAAAGGTTGGTGGCATGAGTGAGTTGCAGGGCAGCACACTTACCGTTCCTGGCTACACAAAAGAGGAACTTTGTGAATTCCAAACTAATGACCCAACACTTAGTGTTTTAGGAAAACTTTGAGACAAAAGGAAACCTGACAGACGTAAGAGATGAAGTGTACCGTATCCAGTACCATCCTTTCATAACCAGTGGAACTATGCTGAATAGTGACAAAGCATGCTGCATCAGGTGGTATGTGACTCACAGCTTCTGTTGCCCACTTGTCTAAGAGACCAGTGCCCATATTTTTCATGCATCTCAGAGTAGGACAACTTTCCTAATTGGCTCAAAAATCTCAGAATGAAGCACATTTGGTCCTACTCTTAGTAGGAGAAAAACAAAAAAGTATGAATTTGAAAAGAACAATGAATTCATAAAAAAATCAGTTTGACAGAGATTAAATAAATAATATTCATAACAAACCTTGCATGTTACATGATCACTTTATACACACTGAGAAACCTGGCACTTTTTTCTAAAGTTAAAGTGTTGGTAACATTATGTGTAAAATATAGTTTTGCAATAGCGATGATTTGGGTATGTCAAAATCAAACATTTCTCAAATTTTTAGACACCCTTACAATGCATGATTCATACACCACCACATAAACCCTTCACTCCACATTAGATAATGTTAAACAAGCTACATTCATGCAAATCAGCATGCACATTAAGATCATTGCCCCATGTGGATGACTATGCATAGGTGAATTGCAATTGATATCAGCGTATCAATACACAGCTGGTCAGGAATGCAAGCTGTATTGTATGATCTGCATATTACTCTGAAAATAGGTTGAGCAGAATGCCTTATTGACGGTGAAATGTCACAGAGGTAAGCCGAGTGCTGCACTCCACAAACCCCTGAGTACAACCATAAAGAAGGATATTATGGCGGCTAAAGGTTACACAGGAATATAGCAAATAAGCAAAAGATGACCCAAAGAGATTCTTTCAGTGTTTTAGTAGTTAAAGAACACTCAAGGATTATGTAAAGAACATCAAGAACAGAAAAGGGGAATTAAAAAATACACACAGTGAAATAGCGGATGCTCTAAACTAACACTGTCTTGAGGTTTTCAGACGTGAGGCAGTAGATAACCTCCCAGAGGTGAAAGGGAATACTAAGGAGTGATTTATAAATTGTAGCGGGAGAAGTACTGTTTAGATTAAATAGGCTAAAATCAAACAAATCTCCAGGTACCAGATACAGTACATATACAGCTATAAACCCTTGATGCATATTTTTAGGAAGACACTGTGCACTGGGGAAATTCCAGAGGACTGGAAAATGGCAAATATCTCATCATGTGAAAAGGTTGATCTGGCAGATCCAAGCAAATATAGGCCAGTAAGCTTAATGTGCATCACAGGAAAATTAATGGAAAGATAAGATTGAGCAACAGATGACAAGAACGAGAGTTTTACTGAACAGTCAGCATGGGTTCAGAAAAGGGAGGTCATATTTTACTAACATGCTGAAATTCTATAAGGAAGCAAAAAAATGGTATGATCACAGTGGAGAATAGGATATTAATCTGAACTTTCAGAAAGTCACATGAGAGGTTGGGCATCAAACTAAAAGTGGGAGTTCAGGGTAATGTTTGTAGATGGGTTGAAAATTGGCCCAGACACAGGAAGTAGAAGGTGATGATTTGGCTGATGTTAAGAGTGGTGTTCTACTTGGGTTGGTGCTAGGGCAGTTGCTATTTTTAATATACATAAATGATTTAGATAGGAATATAAGTAAAAAGGTGGTTAATTTTGCAGATGGTACCAAGATAGGTGGCTTGACAGATAATCTGTTGAATCATTGCAGAGGGACTTGGACAACATACAGGCTTGGGTAGATATTTTGCAGATAAAATTTAATGCCAGTAAGTGTAAAAATGTTGGAAATAAAAATGTTAGGGTTGAATACACAATGGGAGGTCTGAAAATTGAAAATACGCCTTATGAGAAGGATTTAGGAGTCATAGTGGATGCTGCATTATCAACTTCCAGACAGTGTTCAGAAGGCATTAAGAAGGTTAACATAATGTTAGGTTATATAGCACTGTGTGTAGAACACAAGTCCAAGGAGGTTATGCTCAAGCTTTATAATGCATTGGTGAGGCCTTATCTGGAGTACCGTGTACAGTTTTGGTCTCAGGCTACAAAAAGGACATAGCAGCACTAGAAAAAGTCCAGAGAAGAGTGACTAGGCTGATTCCAGTGATACAAGGGATGAATTATGAAGAAACATTAAAAGAGCTGAGCCTTTTCAATTTAAGCAGGAGAAGATTTAAAGGTGACATGATTGAAGTGTTTAAAATTATGAAGGGAATCGGTACAATGGATTGAGACTGTTATTTTAAAATGAGTTAATCAAAAACACTGGGACACAGTTGGAAACTTGTTAAGGGTACATTTCGCACAAATATTAAGAAGTTTTTCTTTACACAGAGGATCATAGGCATATATAATAATCTACCAAGTAGTGTAGTAGACAGTTGGACTTTAGGGACTTTTAAATCTAGACTTGATGTTTTTTTAGAAGAATAAGTGGATAGGACTGGCAAGCTTTGTTCTCCTGAATGGCATATTCTTGTCTAGAATTACAACATTGTTCAAATGTTCTGTTAAATTCTGTTTTTTTGATTTTGTCTCTTTTTCTTCCTGCTTTCTTTAACTTTCTGATGTTTTTTTCTAGTTTAACTATGAAGTCATTTGTTGTATAAGTTCAAGTTGATTGCATGCAATGTTATTTTCGTCAAATGAAATAAAAAAAATAAATATAGTCCAAGAAATGGCATATAGTGTGTTTTTAGATATTATTGTTAGGAACTTTAATAATAATAATAATTGTTTGTTTCATTTTCATCAATTTCCTTTAGTGCTCATGGTTATATACATCAAATTTAGACATGACACAACGTAGTTACTACCCTGAAATTGTTTCATATATAAAATAAAAATTTATGGTAGTATATTAATTATTCCTTCATTGTGGTCTCCTAGAAAAGTGCTTTAATTTTTTAAACATTAATCTCCCTGCAATTCCAACAATGAACACATGGTGGCTGCATTATACTAGCAGTAGAGTTAAGTGTCTCCGGTTAAAAAATATTTAAATTATAAGAAAAAGTAGAAGTTAATGTCAGTCTCATAGCCTAAAGGAAACTTAGTTAATTTGTCTTGGTCAAAACTGATTATTACAGAGGTTAATTCGCAGCTTAGATTCCTCCATTCTCGTTTCAATGATAAATGAAACTCCCCTAGGAGGTCAAAAAAGCTTTAATCTCCTGGTGCAAGTGGTTCAACATTTGTCTCAATATTCAAATCAAGGCTTAATAATCTTTTTTTTTTTTTTAGAGCGAATAGAGTGAATGATATAGCTGTACATATTGCATTACCATTATTATTTTTTTCTTTGTATGCTGGTTTCAACAAATCTTCACTTTGTTCCACTGAAGGTGTCAGTCACATCATCAGATTTCATATGGTTCCCCCACACTTATGTTCTTTAGCACTTAGCACTGCAACCAGTGGTAAAAAATAGAGACCAGAGACCCTGCACATTGTAGATCCTACTAGATTTACTATATGTCAAATAGAATTTTTGTTTAACTCCTATGACACTTTTGTGTTTCTCTACTATCTACCATTTAATACAATAAAATAATGGAAACAGTTGATACAACTTTAAATCTATTAATTTATTAATTATTTTACTTTAAAGGTTTAGAATATGTTTTAACACCAGTCTACAATATTGGTGCCTAAAAGATATATCATAATATGCGACTTTTGTTCCTGGTCATAGAATATTCCAATTGACAATTTGTCCCAATTTTGTAACTGAAAGGCAGTCACATATTGTGTAAAAAGGCCTTAAATCACATACACTGGACACTAAACGACTGGAAAAAAACATTGTCTGGACTAATGCATAATGGTTCTTGCAGGTTCTGGCTGATCAAATAAGTGGAATATGGTGCAAAGTCCTTGGTTTCATGCATTTGAGGATTCTGAGAATTAAAACCTCTACAATCTGTGTTGGCATTGAAGTACGTACATCCTACAAGAAATTAAAGTTGTTCTAGATTCAGGTAGTTTGCTAAAAAGATAGGTGTACTTATTTAAATGGCCTACTCATATTAATGATTTATCATGTTTAGGGAAAAAAATAATTGCTTGTGTCATGATGACTAGAATGGACCAAATTTAAATTTGAAAGTCCAAGATTTTCAGAAACATTTCAGATTGGAAATTAAGTGTCGCCATAGGCACACTGATGTGCCATAAGCATTGTGGAGGAATGGTGTAGAATTGTAGGCTATGCAATGGATAAAAAATAATTCAGTTTCTCTGCAGTCAATAGTCTATGTTTGAAGAAACGTATTACTTGCGTTTAGAGATTCATTCCTGGCATAGAAAAAGATTCAGCAGCTGAGGACAGTAGTAATACTTTTATTTAAAGAAAGCATTAATACTGTGTTTGAGGAGAATGGTCTTCAAAATGCAATGGAGCGGATGTTTTAAATACTGTTGAAAGACACTTTAGACAACTATAAAGGTTTTTATTTTTATATAGGAATTATAACTTTGTCCTAAATTACCAAAGTTCTGCAGGTTTTAGTTTGTTTCATAGGGCAGATCAGGCAATATTGTAACATCTGTTCAGATAATTCCAAGGATCAAATATCTTTGTTTTAATGGTTTTAGTAAGATTCAAAGCAAAACAATTAACACAAAAAAGGGGAAAATTGATATTAGAGAAAAGAAAAGTTCTTGTTTAAAGAAGGTTCTGTTTAAGGCTTATTTATCTTGTTTAATAATTTTCCAAGTTTTGTCATACAGTCGTACTTTCAAATGTTCATATCAAAATGGAAAGCACATTAAGCACAGTCAGAAAACTGTATGCCTCTCTTTTTGGCAAACCTATTTAACAGTCCATGCTAGCAATGAGACTATTTCTTAACTGGCTTAATTAACACTCAGTTTTACCGATATAGCAAAGAAAGTTCTATTGCATGTTAACTTACAGGAGGTAAAACACTATATCATTTTTTTTAATATAATTACTTAGAATATGGTATTCTATTAAAATTAAGCAGGCACACCTATGTGAATTTAACATTAAAATTAAGATTTGCTCTTACATGAATTATTCATACTATGTAGAATACAAACCAAACTGATGTGCATTGTTTTCTTTAAAATTGTGGTGCTTTATGTTTCATAAAACATAAGAAGGAAAGTACGAAGAATTCTCTATCTGTAGTAGCATAGAAGACACTGATGTATCAAACTCACATACTCTTCAGTTCCAGGACATGCATAGTCATTATGAGTGAGACAGACAAGCAAGACTTTCAGATCAGAAAACTGACAGTTTATTTTAAATAAGATAAAAGTGCAGAAATATGCAAAACCACAACCCACAAATAAGTATCAATCAATATTTTAATACTCTACTCCATACAATCAAGCCTTAAAAAAAGTGTCCTTTAGGGTGCAAAAAAATTCAATCTTAAAAATCCAATAAATGTTAAAGTCCACAATGGAGAAATAATATCAAAGGATTCCTTCATAGTTTTTCCGTCATTCTCTGTCCTTGTAAGGACCATAGGAATTCCCTCCAGACGCAACCCAACATATCTCCACGATTGGAACTGCCACCTCTATTGGAACCCGTAGTTCCCAGAGCTGCCAACTCTGTCACTACAGCTCCTAGGGCACTGTACCCTTCTCTTCCTCTAACCAGCTCAGCTTTTCAGTTCTTCAGCTGATGACAGTATATCCACCTGGAGAAGCTCTCCCAGCCCTCCATCCTGCTCTCCATAAACTAATCAACAACATTTATATAGCACATTTTTATACAAACAACTTAGCTCAAAGAGCTTTGCAAAATGAATTAAAAGGAAGTTAGTATAAAACAGACAAGATTAGGCAATAATATTATACAGTATGTAACAAAGTGAAAGGTAAGGTCGAATGGTCAGGAGGGCAGAAAAAAAAAGAAAACCTCCAGAAAAAAAAATCTGCAGGGGTTCCAAGGCCAAATGGCTGCCCAGCCCCCACTGGGCATTCGACCTAACATAGATGTTTTAAATCAGTCCTCATGTTTTCCAGGTTTTACATGGAAGAAATTGATGATGATGGTCATATGGACATCTGGGACACCAGTCATTCAATCCATAAACACAGATGGCAGCAAGGTACCTTGATCAGGTGGTGGTGGTGGCACAGATCGCCACCATAGAAGAACCGGAAAAGGCAGCAGGGAATAGTACAGATTAGTAGGATATTACAGAACCCAGAAGAAAAAAATTCAATGTCCATATAGTGTAATAGTGATACAATAAAAATGTAGGTACGAAAAAGCCATTTTAAAATAATAGCATTTTTTTAATTGTTCTACAATATTAACCTAGCGAATTTCTGTTGGTAAAGTATTCCAAATGTTAGGTGCATAACAGCAAAAGGCCACCTCACCACTTCTTTTCAGGTTGGCTCTGGGAATTATAAGCAGACCCTAATTTGAAAATCTGAAGTTACAACTTTGAGTGTAAAGGGACAGATATTCCAAGATATAGGACAGGGAGAGATTATTTAAGGCTTTGTAAACCATTAGTAGTATTTTAAAGTCACTTCTAAATGACACAGGTGATCAAGGTAATGATGCTAAAACTGGTGAAATGTGCTCAGATTTTTTTTTCTAGTTAAGATTCTTGCTGCTGCATTCTGCACTAACTAACCGATTGATGTCTCTTAGGTAGTCCTGTAAGGAGTGCATTACAGTAATCGATTGTAATCAGTGTGACAGTTGTTTCTCCAACTTGTCCTCCTTCATTACTGCTCCACAGCCAGCGACTGCTTTTTCTTTTATCCAAATACAAATACTGTAACAAACACATTTTTCTCCTTTTCTGCACTAACCTACTCCGTTTAATACAAAACAAGCTACAGCCTATGTCTGCTAATAAGAACACTACATGGCAATCATCGCATTAATCCAGCACATGCTTTCACATGCAAGATGTGCACCAGCAAACGGGTTGTATTAAACATAGATACAGAAAAATAAAACTAAGGGACTGACACACTGAGTGGATGGTGATATTGCGTTCTCTGCAAACATTGATAGGGACACAGTAAACACAAATCATGGGCCTCTGTTTAAAGATTATTATTGCATTTCAATTGCATTAGATTTTTTGGTTATATTGAGGTAACCTTTTTTTAGGGGCATTGTTAACTTTATAATGGTTCTGATATGTGTGAGAGACAGAGGAAAGGATTAACACTGGCAATGGGTGGCCCAAAAATTAAGGATGGTTCTTTAGCAGCTAACCACAAGATTCCATTCTCAATTGTACTTTCCCTCGGTTTCTAATGCTGTTGCTCTTGTCTCCAACTCTGCCTCATTCACCTCTGCTATGTCCACCACTAGCACTGGTTTAGAGTCTCCTGTTGATTAAATTGGGCCTGAGGTAAAATTCCTCTCATGACCCACTTCAACAAGATGGTCCAATCTAGAATTCTTT
Organism: Erpetoichthys calabaricus; assembly: GCF_900747795.2. NCBI lineage: Eukaryota > Metazoa > Chordata > Cladistia > Polypteriformes > Polypteridae > Erpetoichthys > Erpetoichthys calabaricus. The sequence goes on along the minus strand of NC_041402.2, from coordinate 98,084,683 downwards.
TTGAGGTGCCCAGAGAACTTCATGACAGGCTAATGGATTTTAGCAGTGTAGGAATACCTATTGAGTACTTCTGAAAAGGAAAGTGCTTCTTTCCTCTTTTCCATTATGGACAGCTTCACATGTGAACACAGTAAGTGGACACTTTATCAGGGTCTCTTTCTCATGGACATTTTAATGTTTATGGTTTTGTTTGCTTATAATTTTAATGCTTTTTTTCCAGATACTGTAGCTGAAAGGTCACGAACATGCATTTTATAAATAGCCTATAGCAGCACAAAGACTCAAACGTTTCCATCCAACTATGGTATTAGGGCCAAAATTAACCCAATATGCCCCATAGATGGTGCCAATGGATACAGCTTAAAAGGAAAAACAAAAAGTCAATAAATTGTTCATTAAGTTTTAAAGGGGTTTTGCTGAATTCAATTTATTAAGTCAAAACCCAAAATTGTAACCTCTAACTAGAATAGTGATAAAAAAGTACATTTTCTGAGTAAGTTGTTCCTTTATTTTGCAACAAAGTTCATACACACTCTTTATAATGTGACTGTCATGATGTCATGGGTCATATGACAAGTGCATCACATGCACTAGCAGTCATAAATGTCACTAAAGTAAGGATAAAAATAACATGGAATTATCAGTACACTAAACAGCAAAGCAATTCATTTTCAAAAGTGATGTACTAATATATATTGGAGATAAGAAAAGACACTAGACATGGCAAAGGTTTGGGGCAGCTACCCATATAATTCTGTATCCTGGCTGCAAAAAGTAAATGGTGAGGTTGAGTCAAGTTTACAAGACAGAGTCCAAAACAGAACTCCATGGGGAAGGAGCGAGGCTTTATAGGAAGTCTGGGGGAAGTGGTGGCGTGTCTCGAGTCGAGGCAGTGGCTCCTGATGGGATTTCCCGGGAAAGGTCTGCAGGGAACTCAGAAAGAGCGTTAGTGCACCCCGCCACCCCCTGGGCAGATGTATTACCATTCTTCTCCAGGCCCTTCAGCTGCCTCCTATTCACATGTGTATAACATTATATATATATTGTTGCCAGAGCACAGTGCTCTCTCCCAGTGTGCCAGGATTCAACTCTTTGAGGCATAATACATAATTCCTTGCAGAATCTTCACCATTACCCTCTGTTTCCCTTAGTGAAGAGATGCTTTGACTGAGTGTAGAACTCTATTGAGTACAGGAATGAGTCTGCCGATATTCCAAAGTCACATTTCTTCTCTCTGTCATAAAATAGGTCACATGTTTAATCATTTGTAGTACTTATTAGGCATGGCCCTGGAGAATGACAATATTGTGTACTCAAAAATAAGTTTGTTTTGCAGTACTCAGTTACATGATGACAAATTGGAACTAACTTAAAATTGACAAGTGGCCTTCTTTTTGTATATATTGCTTTATTTTTGAAAACCAAATTACATGCCATTCTACTTAAACATATAATAACATAACAGATACAGAAAATACCTACACAGAAAACAAAGGAAAAGAGAAATAAAAAACAAAAGTAAAACAGGATTCTTGGTTAAATATTTGACTAGGTTTTTGTCAGGATTGCCTTGTGCTACCCCTGGATGTACCTGTGCTTTTGGCAATCCCTTTGCTCTTCCTGCCTTCACTCACAACAGGAAATGGCAGGACAAAATTACTGATGTTAAAGAAAAAAAAAAAAAAGAATGTTGTACCAGAGGTGAGAAGATGGAAGAAGGAGATATTTGGACAAATATAGTACATTGGTTATTGGACTATATATATATATATATATATATATATATATATATACATATATATATATATATATATATATATATATATAAAAAACACACACCACACACAATGGAACTAACAACATCCTCTTGTCACAATGGGTTGCCTTGTGAGTGCTGTCTTGTTGGAATCCCTCAATCTGTCCAGCCTTTTAACATCCAGACACAAATGAAGAGCCACAAACTTGGCAACACGAAATTAAATTGCCTCCTCATCCCATCTTTCCTTGTTACAACAGAGACTCTTGTTGGAACGTTGTGTATCCTTTGTGACTTAGCAGCCGATTGATTTAATATGGATGAAACTTCTTGAAACTACCTAAATTCTTAGACTATATAAAGGAATCTTACATGTGACCTTCATCCCCTTTTTATTTTTATAGTTTGAATATTTGTACTTGAAAACAGGCCTTCTGTTATAACCTAAAGTTCGTTTAAAATTAAGTAATGTGCTTTTTTTTGTAAAAGCTAAATAATTCAAATGTTGTAGATGCTACATAGACAAGAGATTCTTAGTGGATAGACAGGCATCCCAGCCTTTGGAGGAGAAGGGAATCAGACCCGGAAGGAAGGACCAGAAGGAATGGATGGACAGCCCACCGAAGAGGGAAGATGTTGCTGAGGGTTTTTGACTCCCCCAACATACTAGATGGCAGTGGCCCCGGATATTGGAAACCAGTGGGAAGCCAGCAGTGCTGCTCTGCCAGACTATCTCCCAGCATGGGGTCACTGGGTGCTGCAGGAAGACAAGCTCCCTGCTGTAATACACTTTCACATGACCCTGAAGTACTTCCATCGGGCAGTGGCCCTGGGACCAGAAGTACTCCTGGGTCCTTAATAAAAGGGACTTCCTTATCCAAACGAGTCAGAATTGGGAGGGTGTGGAGCAACACTCGGTTGGAGGAGGGCAGTGCAGTGGTAGTGAGAAGTATTGAGAGAGACAAGAGAATCTTGTGCTTGTGTTAAATTTGTGCTGTACTTATTACACACACTCCCCCAAAAAGTTAACATGCACTGTTATTTGAACCTCGGACTCATCGGGATTGTGTTTTGTTTTTTTTTTCACAATGTATACATTAACACAAGGTATGTGTACAGAATTTGTAAATAACTACACCTTTATATTTATATAGCCAATTAAATTAGAGTGACATTGATGATTAATTATTGCAAACAATGCTATATTGTAATTTTTTTACTACAACAAGATACATTCTGATGTATTGTGGTGTCATGTTCAGAGGTGGGTAGAGTAGTCAAAAATTGTACTCCAGAGTAGTGTTTCTTCAAAATAATATTACTCAAGTAGAAATAAAAAGTAGTCATCCAAAAATGACTCGAGTAAAAAAAGTATTTGGTGAAAAGACTACAAGTATTGAGTAAATGTTTGAACATAAATGATATATTTTTTTTAGAAATGTTGAAATAAGACAGACAAAAACATGAAATAATGTGCAAATTCTGCTATTTCCAAATAAAATGGGTAAAAACAAACATCTTTACAAAATAAAGATGCACAAATGAAGCCAATACCTACAGTAACATGTATGTTTGAACAGTGCAAACCACTTAGTGACAATACACAGTATTATACTGTCAGTGTACAGGTTCACTTCCCTTCCAAATAGCACAGCTGATAGAAAATAACATTATAACAAAGCAGCTTGTGCATGTACAATAAGTCTCACTTTACCATGACTGTCTACATGTTTGGTTAAAACATGCTTGTTCTTCAGACACTCCAAACCTTAGGAGCCAACTCCTGCTGAAGCTTAACCATCCCTTTACTTACAGTGAAGCTGTGACTGTTTAGCAGTGAACAGGAGCCCCACATGATTAAAAAAAAGTCTCACTGGCTGCAGATGCAGGAAGTTTGTGCGTGGTCATGTGACTGCATGGCTACATCTGATTGGTGAAACAGTCATGCAGCAGATCCACTGGCGACTTCTCTGGAAAAAATAGTGTATCTAATGTGTAAATGGAAAAAAGTAACTAGTTGAGTGTTGCCCAATGTAGTGGCATAAGTAGCATTTCTTCTTCACAATTGTACTCAAGTAAAAGTAAAAAGTATAGTGCAGTAAAGCTACTGTTAGAAGTACAATTTTTTTTTTTTTTTTTTTTTAAAGTTACTCAAGTAAATGTAATGGAGTAAATGCAACTTGTTACTACCTACCTCTGGTCATGTTACATATTAAATTGTAATTTTATTGATGCTTCAAGTTACAGCATTAACAGCAAGGTAACAGTCTGAGAAAATAATCACATGTGGAATTCACAATAAAGAAAGGTGAGACAAGTGCCTTTATGTTCAGAAATGGGAAGGTTTATAGATTTGCCAGAATGGGAGAAGATGCATTTTTGCTTGCAAGTGAAAAAATAAGGAAAAATTCTAGGATGTACCTAGAATTTAAATAAAGAAGAAATATATATATATATATATATATATGCCAGGTGTCTTAAATAAATTTAGATTTGAAAGTGGAGGGTTAGGTTTAGGGTAGGGGATATCAGCATAACTGATGCCAAAATGCACAGTTCACCAATCCAAGTATAAATCCTTATTTTAAAAATTTATTCCAGGCCCTATAAATGTTCCTCTAATTAAATAATACACCCTACATTCTCATATGAACTCATCCTTCAATTACTCCCCTATCTCATTAAAGCCCTTAGGAACAATAGTGTCTAATTTAGAGATCCATTCAGCCTCCTTTCGTAGTCTGCCTTTCTTACTCCACATAGGGTCCTATTCAAGCGGAAAAAAGACCGGAGTGTGACCAGACTCTTTAAAATGGACATAAAGGGCGGTGACATTATTTTGATTTTCCATAAATCTCAGATGTTGCACACATCTCAACTTGAGTGCATTTTTTGTCTCCAATATACGCAAGAACATTTTGCACACTATTGCATAAATGCAATTAGTCGAGGACAGGGAAAACTGCCAATAAATTTGATACTCCACAGAAGTCATTACATTTTTAATAATTTTTTTATTTCTGTACGGAATCTGCCTGGCACATTTATTCATTTGTCGGACCGTACATGAAGCTCTCACTATTAAATCTTTCTGAAGAAGCACACACACAAACACAAAATTGATCAAAAAATGAGAGCACAGCAGGAAGCTGCTTATATAGAAAAGTAAAAATAAAATTAAAGAAATAGAACTGAACAGCATGAATGCACAATGCATCTTGTAAGAACTGGAAAACTCTTGAAAGAGGCATGATGCATAATTTAAAGAATGCAGTCAGATAAATAATTGGGGGTACCAACCGGGTCACCCCTTTTACTCAAAACAAGGTTCAAAAATACAAAAGGACTCAAAAATGCAAAGCAAAAATTGCCTCATTAACCAACTAGCTTAAACGTCAACATTTAAACACTTATAAATGAAAGGAGTATCTAATTGTGGCTAAAGCTATCATTGAAACTTCTAGATTAAGGGACTATCAGAATTCCTTTACAGTGTTCCTAACAATTGACTATGAGAAAAACATAGTAGTTGTGCAGACCGTTCACAATCAACATCGAGACAATACACAGAAGTGATAAAGAAGGCTAATATGACATTAGGTTGCATATCATGATGTGGGGAGAACAAGTAAAGGGACTTCATGATTAAGCTATGTAATGCACTTGTGTGAAAGATGAATGTTCTCTTCGTTCCCTTGTACTAATCCTTGTCTAAGAAGTTAAGCAGAAGTAAGCTTTAAAAACATGCTTTGCTGAGCAAACAGAAAAATATTTGTCCAAAGGACTCAAGGTCTAAGCATTCCACACTGAGACTGCCTTATCACATTTTCCCTTAGTTTACATCTGAACGCCATAACAAAGGGGCCAAGAAATCAAGTTGCAAAAGGGGCGTTGGAGGGGCTCAAGGATTATGTATAATAAAGTGTCGACTGTTGCATTTCATAATAATATTAAATCACGTATTCTAGGGGTATAAAAACTTGCCCCACCCAACAGACGGGGTTCAGAAGAGCCCTGACGCTGTCAAGTAATATTGATTGCCTGTTTTACTGAAACCTGCTCACTGTGACGATGAGAAAATAAAGCTGCTATATGACCGCACCTGCTGTCTTGTCTGGTGTCTTCATCCACACTTGTGAGGTCTCACCTGGAGTATCGTGTACAGTTTTTGTCTCCATATTACAATAAACATAGCTCTTCTAGAGAAAGTATAGAAAAGATCAAGATTCCAGCTCTGCAAGGTACAAACTTAAAAACTTTCCTAAACTGAACTGTTTCAGTTTAGGCAAACCAAGAACATGAGTGACATGTTTGAAGTGTTTAAAATTATCAAAGGAATTAATACAGTGGATTCATACTGTTACTTAAAATTAGTATTTTAACAGGAACACAGTTGGAAACTGGCCAAGTTAAATTTTGCAAAAATATTGGAAAGTTTGTTTTTTTTTTTCAAAGAAAGAAACAATGGCACATGGAATAAGTTATGAACTAGTGTTGTAAAATGGTAGTGTTTGGGGACTATAAGTTTTAATACAATGTTATTTTGAAGAAAAGAATGGCCTGCTTTTGTCAGAATTATTCTAATAGATAAAAAAATTGAGCTACATATGATTAACAGGAATGTTAATTAGTTTGAAACTCTGCAAAAGGATGAAACACAGAAGTGACTTCAAATCCTAAAGTGAAAACAAAAAACAAGTGCAGAGAGTAAAAAATAATCAGGTTTTTTTTTAGGAGAAATGTTATTACCATTCCCCAACAATTACACATATTGTTAGGTTCTGTTTTCCTTAATATGTTTAAAACTATTGGTTTCATGTATGTTTAAACACTGCTGTATCTTTGTGTACTCATGATATAATTAGTAATTGGTATAGTTTGTATTTGGATTTACCTGTGAAAAGGTTACAAAAATAAACTGAAATGATTTGAATCATGCACTAAGTGAAAAGTGTCTAAGGCTCTGCAGCATTGTAAATCCTGAGTATTTAGAAACTGTACTATCTAGTAGCAGTATAAAAAAATATTGATACACTTGAGTATTGCAATATTGTATTTTGGGATTTTTAATACCTCTTTAAGGCCATCAAATACATGTTTATTATAATACATATTACTTATGTAAAAGTTACATTTAGAGATTAAAACTTAACAGATGTTTGTTTGTATTTTATATCTCATTTATCCTCCATTTGACTCCATCAGGTCCTAGTGGTGTGCCAAACACATCAGCCTGTCTTTAGTGTCTCTGAGACTGGAGGAGAGGCCAGGAGTCCAACTGTATAACAGGCACTAATGTAACAAGATAGAGATGGCAGATATTTCAGCTGGGCATAATCCTATATGACTACACAAGCATACAGCATATTAAGAGTACACAGCGTGTGTCTACTCCAGTAGAACTGACCCCTATGGCCCTGACATAACAACCTGCAGAAGCTGTGAATGACTCCGCTTTACTGGTCATTTTAGCACACATTACACTGAGTCTTTCAAGCCTTAGCCATTAAATAATTCAATCTGAACAGCTGGGAATTTATTTTGGCAATGATATTTCTAGTAAGGCATTTTTTATTCTCGTTTGTCATAGGTTTATACTGAAAAACTGGTTTACATCAATGTAGTTTTCTATAGGATATATATAAATATATATATCTTCTTCTTTCAGCTGCTCCCGTTAGGGGTTGCCACAGCAGATCATCTTCTTTTATATCTTTCTGTCCTCTTCATCTTGTTCTGTTATACCCATCACCTGCATGTCCTCTCTCACCACATGTATTGTCCGCATATTGATTTGGCAAAATTTTACACCGGATGCCCTTCCTGATGTAACCCTCCCCATTTCATCAGGTTTGGGACTGGCACGAAGAAACACACTGGTTTGTGCATCCCCTGTGGCTGGGTTATCCATCCATCCATCCATCCATCCATCCATCCATCCATCCATCCTCTTCCACTTATCCGAGATTGGGTCGCGGAGGCAGCAGCTTGAGCAAAGATGCCCAGACTTCCCTCTCCCCGGCCACTTCTTCTAGCTCTTCCGGGGGAATACCGAGGCGTTCCCAGGCCAGCCGGGTGACATAGTTCCTCCAGCGTGTCCTGGGTCTTCCCCGGGGCCTGCTCCCAGTTAGACGTGCCCGGAACACCTCACCAGGGAGGTGTCCAGAAGGCGTCCTGATCAGATGCCCGAGCCACCTCATCTGACTCCTCTCGATGCGGTGGAGCAGCGTCTCTACTCTGAGCCCCTCCTGGATGACTGAGCTTCTCACCCTATCTTTAAGGGAAAGCCCAGACACCCTGCGGAGGAAACTCATTTCAGCCGCTTGTATTCGCGATCTCGTTCTTTCGGTCACTACCCATAGCTCATGACCATAGGTGAGGGTTGGAACATAGATCGACTGGTAAATTGAGAGCTTTGCCTTTTTCACCACGACAGACCAATGCAGAGCCCGCATCACCGCAGATGCCGCACCGATCTGCCTGTCGATCCTACACTCCATTCTTCCCTCAATTGTGAACAAGACCCCGAGATACTTGAACTCCTCCACATGGGGCAGGATCTCGCCCCCAACCCTGAGAGGGCACTCCACCCTTTTCCAGCTGAAGACCATGGTCTCTGATTTGGAGGTGCTGATTCCCATCCCAGCCGCTTCACATTCAGCTGCAAACCGATCCAGAGAGAGCTGAAGATCACGGCCTGATAAAGCAAAGAGGACAACATCGTCTGCAAAAACCAAACAAGTTATGAACAGAATCGGTGACAAAGGGCAGCCCTGGTGGAGTCCAAATCTCACTGGAAACAGGTTCGACTTACTGCCGGCAATGCGGACCAAGCTCTGACACTGGTTGTACAGGGACCGAACAGCCCTTATCAGGGGGTTCCGGTACCCCATACTCCCGGAGCACCCCCCACAGGATTCCCCGAGGGACACGGTCGAACGCCTTTTCCAAGTCCACAAAACACATGTAGACTGGTTGGGCAAACTCCCATGCACCCTCCAGGACCCTGCTAAGGGTGTAGAGCTGGTCCACTGTTCCGCAACCAGGACAAAAACCACACTGTTCCTCCTGAATCCGAGGTTCGACTATCTGATGGACCCTCCTCTCCTGGACACCCGAATAGACTTTTCCAGGGAGGCTGAGGAGTGTGATCCCTCTGTAGTTGGAACACACCCTCCGGTCCCCCTTCTTAAAGAGGGGGACCACCACCCCGGTCCAGAGCCTTGAGGAACTCCGGACGTATCTCATCCACCCCCGGGTCCCTGGCACCAAAGAGTTTTTCAACCACATCGGTGACCTCAGTCCCAGAGATGGGAGAGCTCACCTCCAAGTCCCCAGGCTCTGCTTCCTCATTGAAAGGCATGTTAGAAGGATTGAGGAGGTCTTCGAAGTACTCCCCCCACCGACCCACAACGTCCCGAGTCGAGGTCAGCAGCGCACCATCCCCATCATATACAGTATTGACACTGCACTGCTTCCCCCTCCTGAGACGCCGGATGGTGGACCAGAATCTCCTCGAAGCCTTCCAAAAGTCGTTCTCCGTGGCCTCCCCAAACTCCTCCCACGCCCGAGTTTTTGCTTCAGCAACCACCGAAGCCGCATTCCGCTTGGCCTGCTGGTACCTATTAGCTGCCTCCAGAGTCCCACAGGACAAAAGGGTCCTGTAGGACTCCTTCTTCATCTTTACGGCATCTCTCACTGCCGGTGTCCACCAACAGGTTCGGGGATTGCCGCTACAACAGGCACCGACCACCTTATGGCCACAGCTCCGGTCAGCCACCTCAACAATAGAAGCACGGAACATGGCCCATTCGGACTCAATGTCCCCCACCTCCCTCGGGATGTGGTTGAAGTTCTGCCGGAGGTGGGAGTTGAAGCTACTTCTGACAGAGGACTCTGCCAGACGTTCCCAGCAGACCCTCGTAACACGTTTGGGCCTACCAGGCCTGACCGGCATCCTCCCCCACCATCAAAGCTAACTCACCACCCGGTGGTGATCAGTTGACAGCTCCGCCCCTCTCTTCACCCGAGTGTCCAAGACATGTGGCCGAAAGTCCGACGACACAACCACAAAGTCGATCATCGAACTGAGGCCTAGGGTGTCCTGGTGCCAAGTGCACATATGAACACCCCTATGCTTGAACATGGTGTTCGTTATGGAGTGAGCCCATGGGAAGGGGGACCCATGTTGCCTCTTCGGGCTATGCCCGGCCAAGCCCTGTGGGTGCAGGCCCGGCCACCAGGCACTCGCCATTGAGCCCCACCTCCAGGCCTGGCTACAGAGAGGGGGCCTGGTGACCTGCGTCCAGGCGAGGGAAAACTCCGTCCAAATTTTTTCTTCTTCATAGGAGGTTTTGTTGAACCGCTTTTTGTCTCATCCCTCACCTAAGGTGGCAGTTCGAGTAGGAGTGGCTGGGTTATATATATATATTCGGAGAACACAATGAATCTGAGAGCACACATAGCAAGACACCATTCTGATGTACAGATAAAGGAGCAGCAAACGACAGGCGTTAAAAAAGTGGGCCCCTCTCAACTCACTATGGAACAAGTTCATACACCGAAGTTAGCAGAGACCTCAACTTGTGCAAGCAAAATAACTTGCTCAAAACTCTATTTCATTTGCACAGATATGTGCCCTCTGAGTGTTTTAGAGAATGAAGGCTTCTGAAATATGGTGAACACAATGGAGCCTCGTTACATCATACCCTCCTGACAACACATGACTGACATCGCTGTGCCCAAGTTGTATGTGGAGGTAACAATGAAGGTACTGGAATCTCTTAGCTCCACTGCAGGAGACATTGTTACTGCAAAGAGGTATTCTAAAAGCTGGACATGTTGACCAGCTCATCTTCCTCCACAAAAACCTTGACATTAAAAAATAAGCACTGACATACATACAAACTAATAACATGTGCAATCCGAGTTTAAGACCTGAAAATGTTCACTATCAATATATACATATTTTCTTACATTTGTTTAATATTTTCTTTAGGAATCCTGCAAGCACTTTTAATTTTCACTGATATAGGCAAATGTAGTTCCTTTTTACAGATTGAGGAAAATATAGTGTTATGATGTTGGATGTTACAGGGACAATGCATTTTCTTTTATTAACCACTTGAGATTGAAAAATTAAAAAATGGCCTACATACTACAATAGAATGTGAACCATTAAAGCAGAATTTAATATATATGCTGTCTGAATTTATATGTAACACTGTTTGTTTTTTTTTAATTTTCTCAATTTGTTTACCTAAAGAATCCTGCAAGCACTTTTATTTTTTACTGATATACTGTAAACAAATGTTAATTCCTTTGTTCAGATTACAGTGCTATGATGTTATGCATTTTCTTATAAACTACTTGAATCATAGAGTGGCATACTGTGAACCTTTAAAGCAGGATCAAAAAGTATGGTGATTTTTTAGTGATATAGGAACATATTAATTTCTTTCCTCAGATTACACCAAAGATATTGCTATGATGTCTGAAGTTACAGGGACTGTGATAAATGCAGTTGCAGATCCCACAGTTCTGATTGCATAAAAATGTAAACTTTTTTTTTACTCAGATTTTATGCATATAGCGTTGTGTTCTTTATACTATGATAGTTTTCCTAAAATTTGATTTAACAAAAATTGCAATATATCACCTTGCTTATACAGTAGTATTGCAATATATCACAATATATTGAATCGCAACCCCTGTATTATGATAGGTATCATATCGCAGAATTCTTGCCAATACACAGCCCTAATATCTAGCAGAGATAAATAAGATATGGGTTCATTCAAATGTAGCTGCCACAAAGTTAGTTTAAAAACCTCCTTTTCTGGATGCAGAGATATATGAATAGGATTTGACAGGTTTTAGGCGCACCGCTTCTGAATGTGTCTCACATCTAACTTGGTTTTGGAAGTGTCACATCTAGTTTTTCCAAAGATAAGGTCTTAAATGTATGAGCCAACACCCCAGGACAAAAGCCTGACAAATGAGAAACATGTTTTAGATTTATGAGCCTGAACAAATGAGACAGACCCCCTAAGTAAGACTTTTATAAAGTCAGAAGATGAGCAAACCAGAGTGAGAGAAAGTTACTGAGAATGCTTTAAGCTGCTGCTGCGTAGGGAATCCTGGTAATCGGGAGCCCGAGATTCCGGGACATTTTTCATTCCCGCATTACAGCAGTTTCATTCCTGGGAAAACAGGAATGGCTAAGCTCGCATATATAGTGTGTAAAAGTGTAAAAATTGATCAAGAAATAACAGAGTTATAGCTGAAAATAATTAAGTGGCATGGTTTTTTGACCCACGATGTAGTGTGTTGCTCATTAATTCATTCAACAACAGACCAGCAGCAGTCAGTCTCCCGGCTCCCACTAAGACTGAGCACAGTGGACTGGGAGGTATCTGCACTTTGCAGCTCACGAATGCCGGGACGGGGCAGAGTTCATTGACGTGAGTGCTGTTGACAGCTTTGAACAGGCACTTGAAATTGCAATGCGTCAGTCTGTTGCATCCGCATTATCTGTGCCAGGAAACTTGCCATCACAGAATGATGACAAGAAACTGGATGCATCAGTAAAAGCTGAAATGGCGGTGTTTCAGAGCAACGGCAAGCACAAGCATTGTTTAGAACAAGTGTATCAGTATCTGATGACTGTGCCGCCTACTTCAGTGGAGGCAAAGCGTGCTTTCTCAGCGGCTGGCTTACTCTGCATGAAGGTGTGCTCTCGCCTGGACGACCACACTCTGGACACGTTGTGCTTTCTACACTCTTATTAGTGCAACTAAAGATACATGTACTTATATGACAGCATGAACTGCTTGTAGATAATGTTAGTCTTTTATTTGTGTCAACATATTGCAGTAGTTTTATTAAAAATAAGTGTTGGTTGTTCTACAACCGTTCACATGTGAGATGCCCGTGCACTGTGTCATCCCTGGGAGCCTGGGATTCCCGAATTCCCGGGAATGGATTCCCTATTGCTGAGACTTCATGTAACTACAAGATTAAGCATCATCTGAGAGACTGAACAAATAGCATTATCAGGTTTTAAGGTGTTTATTGCCACATTCTACTTGCTTTTGTTTATGACGTTAACTATTTCAAAGATTATAATGCCTGCTTTCCAACTTTGTATGCTTTGCTCAATTAAGCTGGTGGAGGTTAGAAAACAGGTTCTTTTCTCAGGTCATTCAGGGGTGAGGGAGATAGAGAAGCTACAATGAAAATCATACGTGGACAAAGTCTGAAGTTAGTGGGCAATAGTCCCGAGTGCTGTGATCTGTACATTCTTGAAGGCAAAAAATAGGCAAATGAGAGTAGTGACAAAGGTGTAACATATAACTGTGGATCAACAGTAAAAGAGTCAGTGTTTTTGATAATGATTTATGGTTTGAGCAAAAGTGTCATTAAAAGCCTTTCCCATGATTAAACAGGTGCAAGAAATACTTTCAAAATGGTGGATGCAGTATAAAGAAATGACTACATGGTGAGTCTAGCAAACAGAGATGTCCTTAGACTCTTTGTAAAAAATGACATTTGAACCAAAGCAAAGATTAGACTTTGCACTAAGTAAACCAGAAAACAGAAAAATGTGTAAAAACATATAACATAAAGATTGATGATGGCTTACAATAAACAAAAGAGTCACACACACCGCACAAGTACCTTGAATTGAATGGAAGAGATTGAATTTCAGTGTAGTAAAAGAAAAAATATTTAGAGAATTTTGCAGAAGGGTAAGAGCATTTTCAAAGAACAAGTCTAATATAGTAAGCTAATGAGACTCAAGCTGGAGCCTGAAGTAAAAGGAGCAGATATACAAACAGTAGAGGAAATGACAAAAAATATATCACATCCCACAAAAACCTTCACAGAGATGTGCAGCAAACAGTTTAAAGGTCTATAAATTAAACAACAATGCAACAATGCATATAAAAATTTCTACCCAAGGAAGCAATAAATTACTGTAAGTAAAAAAGCTAAAATAAGCTTAAAATTAGCATTAACCTAAAATGAAAACTAACATAGGCAAAGGAAATAAAAAAGAAATAAATAAATAGTATTAGTAAAAAACAAGAAAGAGTTTTTGGAAAAAATATTCTTCACAGTCAAAACCAAGATAAACAAAGATAACAAAGACATTCAAGCAAATCTAAAACAAAAATAAAACATAATGGTAAATCAGAAGAAAGAAAGACACATTCATAGAGAGAATTTGTTCGCATGGTTTTCATTTAGTAGATACAGTATGGTAGTATAAAATGAAAGACAAAATGATTTATTGTCCCTACCCAAGACCAATTTCTAGGAGAAAAAAAATAATTCTCCATTTTGTCAGACACCAGACTTTAAATGAAAACACTGCAAAAGATTTTGTGCAGTTTATTTGGAAGCAATATAGAAACTACATGTCTTTAGGCATAAAATTGTTTGCAGGTTAACACAAAAAAAATCTGTATAAATTGTGAGTTTCAAAATAACAACAAATAATACTTGCAGAGATAAAACAATTTTGAGGATGCTGCTATAATAGACATTTATAAATAAGATGAAGGCATACACCAGGGATGCTTCTAATACCAGTCAGTCATTGTCTAAACCGCTTTTGTTCTAAACAGGCCCACGGGGGTCTGCTGGAGCCTATCCCAGTTAGCATAGGGCACAAGGCAGGGAGAAAACCCTGAACAGGGTGCCAGTCCATCACAGGGCATGAACATAACACACACACATACACACACACACACGCACACACACGCACACACACACACACACACACACACACACACACACACACTAGGGCCAATTTAGGATTGTCAAAACCTAAATTTTGGTTTAGTCTGTGGTTGGAAACTGCAACACCCAGAGGAAATCCACGCAGACAAGGAGAGAACATGCAAACTCCATGCAGTGAGGACACAGGATGTACACCCTTTTCCCCTTACTTCAAGGCAGCAGCACTACCACTCTGCCACTGTGCTGCCCACTCCTAACAGTAGCACAATAAAAAATAGCTAAGAGTGTCTGAAATATCTGAAACATAATTTTAAATTAATGTTCAGCTTATCTATGGAGCCACTAGAGAGATTTCCATATATATATATATACACAGCTGCCCTAACCTCAACATAGACAGGCAGGAGACAGGTTTTGCACAGAACACATGGTTTATTTACAATTGGGGAGCGTTTCACCCTGCTGCCCACAGCACAGTATCTAAGCACACAAGGCTCACAGCTCACATAGTCCCTTCTTGTTGCCAGTCCTTCCGCTTCTACTCCTCTTCAGGCTTTGTCCACTTCCTCCCAATTCTGGCCATTGAGTGGTGGTAACTGGCTCCTTTTATAGGGACGAGCTTCTTCTGGCAACACTTCCGGGTGTGGCTGAAATGGTGCCAAATAGGGCCCTGTAAAAGTCCAGGCACACCCTTGCGGTGGTCACGGGCCCCAGCAGGGTTGAGCTTCCATACTTACAACCTGTGACCCCACTGCTAGCCAAAGGGGGGTTCCCTCTGTCAGTCGTGGTGAGAAATGGTCTTAAAAATACACCCTCCCCAAGACCTTCCATACTCCTGGCATCCCAGCACTGTATACATATGAGGGACGTTCAAAAAGTTTATGCACTTTTATATTTTCATTCGAGATGGTGAGGGTGGGAGGAGTAGTAATTGTGCATTAAAAAGCCGGTACAACACTGGGAAAATTATATCGCAAATGAATGTGACTATGTAGAAAAGTGATGTACTTTATTTTAAATTCTTAATAAATAGAGTTAAAAAAATGAGGAAACTTTTTGAACGTCCATTGTATGTATATATATATATATATATATATATATATATATATATATATATATATATTGTCACGCACGCGCGATTAGGGAGCCGCGGAACGACTCAAAACATGACGGGAAATCATATGTCAGACAGGAATGACGGGGTACTAACCTCTCTCTCTTTATCTCTGCAGAAAGAAGGATGCACCACCGCCATGAATCCACCTGAACACATGTAAACACAACAACACTTCCGCCTTCCCTCTGTCTCTACCCGATGACGTCAGCAATCCCAACATCCATCACGATTCCTTCATCACGATTCCTTCACCAATTTTCGGTCCCTCCAGATAAATGTTCCCCTCTCTGCCATCATGGCGGCTGTGTCATGAATGCCAACTCTGTACTATTGCTTGGACAAAAATCATTTTTCTTTACAGTATACGGGGCCAGAAACCCCAAACCTTTATGTGTGTTGAGTCTTTCTTTACAGTGGCGTAGTCGGCAGGATTGAAAAGTGTCCGAAAAATGTCTGAAGGACAGGACCTGAATGAAGTTTTGACTGGGATGGCATCCCAGATCCAGAACTTACAACTAGCACACGCCGCGACACAACGGGAGCTGGAGGAAACCAAGGCACGATTAACCGCAGCAGAATCGGTAAGACCGGAGCCCGCTCGACCTTCGCGTCCGACAGCGGGACCATTAGAGGAGGTGGATGATATAGAGTCGCATTTGGGCATATTTGAAAGGATAGCCTCTCGAAACCAGTGGCCGCGGGCGTCCATTTTGGCTCCTTACTTGAAGGGTGCCGCACAGCGGGCCTATTACAATTTCCCTGAGGAGGAGGCCGCGAAATATGACCTCCTAAAACCGGAGATCCTTAGCCGCTACGGCATCACCACGGACCAGCAGGCGAGCGAGTGGCGAACTGGGCAGTTTGACCCCGAACAACTTGCCCGAGCCCAGGCTTTCGATTTCTGGGGAAAGATGGGTCGCTGGCTAAGGCCAGAAGGTCCCCAGGCTCGCCGAGTAGTGGAGCAGGTGGCATGCGAGGGATTAGTGAATGCTATGCCGGGATATCTCGCCCAGCAGGTCCGTAGACATCCTTATAAGGACATGAAAGGACTCCTGGAAGTCCTGGAGCGTAAGCTCGCGGTCCACCGAACCGGGGGGTCGGAAAAGCCGGCTCGTGGTGCCCGACAGGGACGGGCCAGCCACCCTGAGCCCACCCATCGCGCGGCAGAAGCTCCAGCGAAGCTTCGAGAAAGACCGGGTCCGCCGCGCTGTTTCAAGTGTGGGGACCTCGGTCACCTGTTGTCTGCCTGTCCTCTCTACCAGCAAGAACCAATGGACTGCACTTGGGCCACTTCGGAGAGGTACTGTGCTCTGTCAAACCCTCTGGCTATTCCTAATACGGGAGTGGTTCTAGTTAATGGTCATTCCGTACTTGCCTTGTTTGATTCCGGCAGTAACATAACCATTGTTGCTCGCCGTTACATTCTACCGCAACAATGGCTAAATCAACATGTAAGTGTAACTTGTGTACATGGGGAGACCAAGTCATATAAGTCCGCAAAGTGCTATATTTCCTGGAAAGGTGGCCTGACTGAATTATCAGTCGCGGTGTTACCTGAGCCTCCTTTTCCAGTAATTTTGGGACACGACTGGTCATATAATAAACGCGGTAGACGGGAAACCACTCCTGGAGCCAAATTGGGTCTTGTTGTTAGTGCCGCGAACTTTCCGGCGGGAGGTCTGCGAACTAGCACACTCCCACCTCCTGGGTGCCCATCTGGGAACCGAAAAGATGCTGGAGCGAATCAAGTTGTGTTTCTATTGGCCGGGAATAAATGAGGAGGCCCGACGCTTCTGTCAGTCCTGCCCGGAGTGTCAGACCCGTCAGATACCTAGGAAGGTATTGACATTCCCTTTGAAAGGATCGGTATAGATCTTGTTGGACCCCTGGAACCTTCGAACCATGGCCAGAAATATATATTGGTCATGGTTGATTACGCGACTCGGTATCCAGAGGCAGTGCCATTACGCTCCGCCAATTCAAAAAATATCGCACGGGAATTAGTCAAGCTCTTTTCGAGAGTGGGAATACCTAAAGAAGTACTCACTACCAAGGTACTCCCTTTACTTCGGATACGTTCAGGGAGGTGGCTAAGTCACTCTGTATTAAACATCTGAAAACGTCTGTCTACCACCCACAAACCGACGGATTGGTAGAGCGTTTTAATCAGACGCTTAAGCAGATGTTACGCAAGGTAGTCAGCGCGGACGGTAGAAACTGGGACGAGCTTTTGCCTTTTGTGCTCTTTGCTTATCGGGAGGTGCCACAAGCCACCACGGGGTTTTCCCCTTTTGAGCTACTATATGAACGCCAACCCCGGGGACTTTTGGATATTATAAAAGAAGGCTGGAAAGCGGAGGCTCTGCCCAGCACTAATGTTTTAGAGTACATCGCGCAACTGCATGATAGGATGAATAAGATTCAGCCTATCTTAAAAGACCATATGGTTCGTGCTCAAACAGCGCAAGCCCTGTGTTACAATCGGAATGCTGTTCTCAGGGAATTCCACCCCGGGGACCGCGTGATGGTGCTCGTGCCCACGTCCCACTCCAAATTATTGGCTCATTGGCAGGGCCCCTATGAGGTAAAGGAGCGAAAAGGGCTGGTGGACTATTTGGTGAAACAACCAAATCGTCGGCCAAGCGAGAGGATGTGCCACGTGAACTTACTTAAGCCGTGGAGAGATTGGGACGAGGCTCCGCCCTCCGGTACAGCCCTCTCCCTTTTCGCAAAAACACCAGCCCTTAACCTCGGTCCAGACCTAACACCACTTCAATGGAAGGAGCTGGAACAAGCGATCCATGCCGTCCCTGAAGTGGTTAGCTAGTCACTTGGCTGTACTTCACTGATTGAGCACGACATAGTTACTGAGCCTGGGGTGGTAGTCAGGGAGAGATCCTATCGCCTCCCGGAGGCAAAACGTGCAGAGGTGGAGCTTGAAATCCAGCGGATGTTGGACATGGATATCATTGTGGAGAGTTATAGTCCCTGGTCCAGTCCTATCGTCCTCGTTTCTAAACCAGATGGTTCCTGGAGATTCTGCAATGACTTTAGACGTCTGAACCAGGTCTCCAAATTCGATGCCTATCCCATGCCTAGGGTGGATGACCTACTGGGTAAGGCACAATACTTGACTACATTGGACATGACTAAAGGGTACTGGCAAATTCCCTTAACGGCATCCGCAAAGGAGAAAACAGCGTTTAGTACCCCTATTGGACATTGGCAGTATAAGGTCCTCCCATTTGGACTGCACGGGGCCCCTGTGACCTTCCAACGTCTGGTAGACAGAGTGCTCCGGCCCCACCAGCCCTACTGTGCCGCCTACTTGGATGACGTAGTCATTTATTCCGGCACCTGGGAGGAACATATACTGCAGGTGTACGCCGTCCTCGCAACGCTTGAGGGAGGTCAAATATTTAGGCTACCTAGTGGGGCAGGAACAGGTGAAACCACAATGTTCCAAAATAAAAGACATTCTTGAATGGCCCCGTCCGAATACCAAGAAACAGGTGCAAGCCTTCTTGGGGTTAGCGGGGTACTACCGCCGGTTTGTTCCCCGTTTCTCTGAAAGGGCAGCACCCTTGACAAATCTCACAAAGAAAGGAGCTCCTGTGTATGTGGTATGGAACGATAAAGTGGAACAAGCATTCAGTGACCTAAAGAAGGCCCTGACATCGGCACCTATATTACACACTCCTGACTTCTCTTTGCCATTTATCCTCCAGACCGATGCTTCGGACACAGGCCTGGGTGCCGTGCTGAGCCAGAACGTCGATGGTGCCGAACACCCTGTAATATACCAGAGTCGGAAACTGTTGGACCGGGAGACAAGGTACGCGGCAGTGGAGAGGGAGGCCTTGGCCATTAAGTGGGCGGTGACTCATCTGCGGTACTATCTGCTGGGTCGAGAGTTCACCCTAGTGACAGACCATGCTGCCCTCCAGTGGATGGCTCTGCACAAGGAGTCAAACCCCTGAGTCACCAGGTGGTTCTTGGACCTGCAGCCCTATAAGTTTACCGTCACTTATCGCCGGGGTCCCCTTCAAGCCAATGCCGATGCCCTCTCCCGGGTTCACGACCTCTCAGTTCGGTCCGCGAGGGGGGGGGTCATGTCACTCACGCACGATTAGGGAGCCGCGGAACGACTCAAAACATGACGGGAAATCATATGTCAGACAGGAATGGCGGGGTACTAACCTCTCTCTCTTTATCTCTGCAGAAAGAAGGACGCACCGCCGCCAGGAATCCACCTGAACACATGTAAACGCAACAACACTTCCACCTTCCCTCTGTCTCTACCCGATGACGTCAGCAATCCCAAAATCCATCACGATTCCTTCCCAGCAGTCCGTTCACCTATTTCCGGTCCCTCCAGATAAATGTTCCCCTCTCCACCATCATGGCGGCTGTGTTATGAATGCCAACTCTGTACGATTGCTTGGACAAAAATCATTTTTCTTTACAGTATATGGGGCCGGAAACCCCAAACCTTTATGTGCGTTGAGTCTTTCTTTGCAATATATATATATATATATATATATATATTTTTTTTTTAATAAGTCCTGAGATACATTCCTGGAATCAAAATGAAGTCACTAAAAACACCTAGTGCCTTATACTTCAAGCATCTGAAGATGTTTACTGACAAGTATTTTTTTTAATTATTCTTGAATGATACATGTAGTTCAAGTTGTATCTGACAATTACTTTTCACCTCATTTCACCATTGCTTCACTGCTTCTTTACAAGTGGAAAACAGCTGTGTCTGGTGGTTACCAGTATGAACAAGTTTGTCGCATAGTTTGGATGGAGAAGTATGGTGTAATTTTAGAATCAATCAACTTTCCACAAATGTGTCTAAGAACTTTTAACAAAACACACATACTTTCAAAAATTGCTTGTTTATTATAGAATATTCCACCCATCCATCCATTTTCCAACCCGCTGAATCCGAACACAGGGTCACGGGGGTCTGCTGGAGCCAATCCCAGCCAACACAGGGCACAAGGCAGGAACCAATCCCGGGCATTATAGAATATTGTTTATTCTAAACCTCTAAGTAGTTGTTTTTTGGCTGTTTCAAACATATTCTACCCTGACAAAATCCCATGAATTATAAAGATCTTGACTTGGAAAACATGATTGGCATGATTTATTGATTTGGCTTTGTTAACATATTTTTTTGATGCAGCAATTAATTACTAAACTCCGGGGCTAGTCAGTATGTGTGAAAAGAAAAATGATTTTGTGATTTTAGAGAACTGTCTAAGTTTTTATTTTGCAAGTTCTTGCTCATCATTTTCTTTTGCTAATTTCCTCTTTCCAGGTGATGAACTTTAAGTTTGGTGGAGATAACAGGGGTGTTCATGAAGGTTAACAAAATGTATCATTTTTCTCTGTAATACCAAATTGAGTAAGAAAATATTTTTATAAATTGTAGAGATGCTATCTGAGTCTTCAAGACTGATCAGTAACTCTTCTGGAATAGAACAAGGTGAAAGGTGAGGAAAATTGGGCAGGTTCTCTTTAGCAAAGTTTCTAGTTTGAATGTAATGAAGAAAGTCTGTTGATGAGAAGTTGTATTTGAAGACTAATTGTTTGTAGGATGCAAAGACATTATCTATGTACAAGTCTGTAAGTAATCCCGGACATTTTCTAGACATTGAATAGTGTATATGTTTGAGAGGGTGGAAAAAGGTGGTTATTATCTTGAGGTGCAATAGATAAAAGCTTTTCTGTCTTAAAGTGCTTCTTAAATTGGTTCCATATTCTGACAGAATGTAGGGTAATTGGATTTTTAGTGTAATGACGGTAGTTTGTATTAACTGGGGCACAGGGCAGGGAATATAAAGAAGTACTGTAAGATTTTATTTGTATTGCAGACCTGGCTTGTGGATTTTCATCCATTTGTGTTGATGTCTAGATCTTTATAGCTTGTATCATGGATATCCAATCAAAATTTATGACTTCAGGTAAGGCAGTCAAATTTTTCCATTCATGTTCCTCTATGTATTCTGTATTGGTGAAACCTCCCAGGTGATTACAAAATGCCAAAAAAAAAAAAAAAATAGATCTTAAACTTGCAAACATCAAATCCAATGTCTCTGGAATGTCTGAATGCTTGGAAGTAGTTGTTTAGTGCATGTATGCAAAAAACACTCAAATCTTTATATATGTGCAACTCAGAGTCATGTTGACCTTCTTATCCCCTGGAGCAAATTTCCACCATAATTCTCCAGCCAGGAGCTTTTGAGTATGCCCACAGTCACCTGGGGCCTATTCTGTTGGCAGTAGGACAGAGACCAACCCTAATAGCAAAGTCTGATTTAAAAGTCAATGCAGTATGTGCAGAAGTATTTTTCAACTTCTCTTATGAGTTCCTAAACTTTTACTTTCCCGAAAAGTTATGTTACACATTCCTAGAACCAGTTTCTATTGTCAAGGTCTAGTATGTCTGGATCCATTCCACTTTCGGTTGTCGCTCAATTAGCACTGTGTTTCACCCTCCTCTTTGCTTTGCTAGTGTTGAATGTACATGGCCCTGTACTGCTTTTTCAGGCATGGCCTGACCTGGCTACATGGATTACTTAATTAAATACCAGATTCTCATCACAGAACATCACTTGGCTTGTGACAAGTATGAGAATGACTATTATGAGACCAATGTAGTGTAATGACTCTTAAAACCTAGTATTTTGTTTTATAATTTTAGAGGAAACTGTAATCTTTCAATTTAGTCTTTTGTAACATGTGTGCTCAATGGTAAAAATCTTGAATGTAAGTCTCTTTCCTGGTTGTACTCTGTGCTGAATTTGCATGATCGCCTGTGACATTGTTTTATTGCCCCAGCGACACCTGTTTTCCTCTTCACCCCCAAAGACGTTCATGATAGGTTGATTGGCAATTCAAAATCGTCCCTGTTTGATTGGCCATTGGACTAAAATCCTCATATGCTATAGTTGCAGTCCATCTTTACAGGTAATACAAGTAAACTCTCAATTGAGTTTACAAGTTGAATGACATCTGTAGCAATTATTATCAATCAATTTAAAACTTAAAATATGACAAAATATATGAATAATAACATAATTGTCACTTACTGATGTAATAATTTAACATAAGATAGACATAATGAAGAGCAATGTTATTGAGCGACACCCTCAGTGTGTTGGACAGTGTGCACTGCCATAAATGAGCTCAAGAAAGACAATCAGAAAGATATAAAGAAAGAAATAAATGGTTTGCTCAAGACAAGAGATAAGCTGCTGGTGGAGCTGCGGTAGGATAATAAAGACTTGAAGAAACGTGTATATAATTGCTTTGATGCAGCCTTTAAAAGTATGCTGGAAAAAATTGAGGAACACATTCAGGAAAATGTGTCTAAACTAAGAGGACTTGCTGATCAGCTAGAAGACATTAAGCAGACATTCACAACTCGAAATGAAACAGCCGAACATTTGGCATCTAGTGCTGATGGAAAAGCAACAGCTGTGTATTCCGAAAGCAAAAAACTCGGAGACAGACTTGCTGCTCTGGAAGATGGATGCAGAAGGAATAATATTAGAATCGAAGGTCTACCTAAGAATTATGAAAGTCCAAACCTAGTGAAATTTGAAGCTGAACTATTCTCAAAAATAATTGGAGAGGACTTTAAATCAGACACCAAGATAGCAGCAGCTTATCGCATACAGGGATCAAATACCTCTAAACGTAGGACTCTTGTTGTGCGTGCTTCAAGAGATTACAATCTAAATTTAATGTAATGTCACTTCTCAGACAGAAACAAGAGATTATATTTGAAAATAACCACATTCATATTTTCCCTGAATTCTCACTCTCAACAGCTGCTAAACGTGCAGCTTTTTACAACATTAAACAGCGGTTACGGAAAGCTGATATCAGATACAGCCTCTTGTATCCTGCCAAACTGAAAGTGGATATTCAAGACAAGCATTACATCTTCACTACTATGGAGGAAGCAGAAAAAGAGTTAAGAAACCAGATCCCGACACTTTTTTGAAATACGATCATGAGTCGCATCCTGTCGTGGCATGGCAAGAATTACCTGCTGTCTGATCTGCTTGCAGTGATACTGGTACCATAATTATACATCATTTTCCCTTCTCTGCCACTTTCTGTTTATGTTTTAATTACAATTATACGTGTAAAAGTGTATGTGTGGAAGAAATAAAATTAGTAACATTTTTTCACTATTCTAAAGGAGACTGTTTAACATCATACCCTTGGTTTATTGTTATTGTTATTATTGCATTAGGGTTTACTATGCTTATCCAGGGCCACTTTTTAACACCATTCCCTGGGTTTACTATCTTACTATTTCAAGACTGTTAAAGATTATATTTTATGCTTATAGTATTTAGACTGTATTGACAATTTTAATCCTCAAACGCCACTGCTGGGGGGCTTGTTTTGTTTTGGACGTGCTCTGTCTCTAGGTATGTCAGAGGACTGGGACTTTGTGAAGAGTGTCTAGTCTCACATGGGGAGGCAAAATGGGGGGGTGGGGATGGGGGGGGGGGGAGAGAGACCAACGTAATAGGCTGCATGGCAATAACTCCTGGGAAAATTGGAAATTAAGGTCAAAGCTGTCTCACTTTCAGTTAAGGCTACAAAATAACATAAAAAATTCAAAATCAATGTCTTCATGAAGGGGCAGTTAACTATGTGAGCTGGAATGTTAAAGGCCTGAATCACGAATTAAAGAGAAAGAAAGTATTTTCTCACCTAACAGGTCTAAACGCTTATTAAGCAAGGATCAGTTCTGGCTGCAAAAAGACTGGACTGGCCACATGTTCCATTCCAGCTTTACAAAGAAAACTAGAGGTGTGGGAATTCTTATACATAGAACAGTCTCATTTCTAGTATCAGATGTAGTATCTGATCCTGGAAGGAGATATGTAATTGTCATGGGCAATTTATTTAACTGTAAACTGATTTTGATAAATGTTAATGCATCAAATGTGGATGATAGGGAATTCATGCAAAATGTATTTATATCCATTCCCAATGTGAACACTCATAAAATTATAATGGCTGGGGACTTTAATTGTGTTTTAAATCCAGACTTAGATAGGTCTCCTGTCACAGGGATGATGACATCTAACACTGCGAAGACAATTACACAGTTAGTAACTGACCACAACTTATCAGACCCTTGGAGATTTCTTAACCCAAACTCAAGGACATATTCCTTCCATTCGCCAGTGCATCATTGCTACTCAAGAATTGATTATTTCTTTAAAGATAACAATTTCTTGCCTATGATTAAATCTTGCAAGTACAACGCTATTGTAATTTCCGACTATGCCCCTCTGATTTTGGAGCTAAAATCATTATGCCCCCCGTACTCATCTTGCAGATGGCGTCTTAACCCACTTATTAGCAGACGAGAACTGTTCAGAACTTATATCAAAACAAATCAGTTTTTTCTAGAGACAAATACATCCTCAGAGGTCTCTGCAAGAATACTCTGGGAAAACCTGAAGGCCTTCTTAAGAGGACAGATTATCTCATATCTTTCCCACAAAAATAAATTAGAAACCAAGAAGGTATCAGAGCTAACCAGCGAAATTACTAGAATAGATCAAGAACATGCCAGGTGTCCAAGTGAGGCTCTTCATAGGAAAAGGCAGGCTCTGCATTCAGAGCTCAACCTCTTAACAACTAAAGAAACTGAACAACTCATTTTTAAATCAAGACATCGTTACTATGAACATGGAGAGAAAGCTAATAAGCTCTTAGCTCAACAAATCCACAAGCTAGAAGTTCGCAATGCAATCACCAACACAAATGGAGACAAAATCATTGACCATAAAAATATAATGCACACATTTAGAGACTACTATAAATCCTTATATTCTACTGAGTTTAAAGAAGACACCACACAATCTAATGCATTACTGGATTACAGATACCACAAATAGATACTCTTAGTTCAGAGGAATTGGATAAACCTTTGGCACTATCAGAATTACTATTACTAAAGCAGCAGTTCTCAAACTTGTTTAGAATTTCTTGCGTGGCGGTCCCTTTAAAAATTGTTTGATGGCTCGCAGACCCTTTTATTATAAATTAAAAAATCAATATTATTTCAAGAAAATTGGGGGCGCCAAATACTTTGCACAAGGGTGCCACATACCCACTGCGCGGCACTGCATAGGTACAGGCTGCTGTGAATAAAACATTTTTTGACAAACAATTATTTATTCAAAAAATATTACGTACATCTTAGTTATTAAATTTAAGTTAAAATTTTAATGGGATGGATGCATCTGCTTTGTCTTAAACAGTTCTTCTATGTTTGGCTTTGTTTTGGCCAGTTCAACTCATATCATTTGTCGTGTTTAATCTGTTTCGAGATTTTGTTTTGATAGTAAGTAGTGTGGAAAAAGCCGTCTCACACTCATAGGTGGTTGCGAATGGAATCAGCACTCTTAGAGCCATCTTTGCAACATCGAGATAGGACTGTGCCATTTCAATCCAAAAATCACTACAACACATTTCACGAAAAACATGTTTTGCACCCTCATCATTTATCAAATCAATAAACTATTCTTGAATTAAATAGTCCTCCGAAGGCAGGTCACTAATGGAGAGTACAAACTGGTTATTAATAAATCGTTGGTATTTTTCAAATTCTCGTAGGTCAGGAAAATAGTAAGAAATTTCTTTGCTAAGAATTGATACATGCTGTTTCATCACCTCAAGGATATCGTCATTGACGTTAAGCACATTTTCATCAATATATGTATTCAGCTGTGGAACTGGGGCAAAATTCCTATTCTCTAACTTTCCATGCCATAGTTCAAGCTTCATTTGGAAAGCTGTCAGTTTTTCGTGACAATGGAGCACTATGATATCTTTTCCTTGCAGCGCCAAGTTGATAGAATTCACAGCTTCAAATATGTCAACCAAAAATGACAGGGATATAAGAAAACGGACATCGGAGAATTTTTTTTTGCTTCTAAAATATACGAAAACTATTCGCAAGTGTTTTGATTCTACGAAAGAATCGATAATTTTTGATTATGATAAAAATAATAAGGGCTGGTGTGTGCCGAGCGATAATGGTGGGAAAACAATGCGGTGGCAGCTAATAACGGAACAGCAGATTAGTGGGTTGAATGATGCTACAAAAATGCACTGTATGTGCAGTCGCTCACAATCTCACATGCTCATTGAAGTTATATCCTAATGTTCTGAAGCAAAACTCAGGTTCAAATTTAATGTATCTGTTATACATATTCCTGCCTTGTGCTCTGTGTTGGCTGGGATTGGCTCCAGCAGACCCCCGTGACCCTGTGTTCGGATTCAGCGGGTTGGAAAATGGATGGATGGATAATGGATGGATGTTATACATATTCTTTATGAGGACCATTCCTGTGAACAGGAGTACTGTCCCATACACTGGTAGGACTCAGCCACAGCTATGGTTTTGATAGGATTTTGTCCCTGGCAATAATCCTTTTTTAATCCGTGGTTGTTGTTTTTTTTTATTTTTATTAATTTGGTAATATGTGCTGATGAAAATATTTTTGTTAATATTTTTCTTTTTTTTTTAGTTTCCCATAAAGTATTTTGCTCTTTTTCAGTTATTTTGTCATTTTCTTTTCATTGTTTAACAATGTCTATTTAGTTATTTTTGTGTTCTGTTTTCTGTATGTTAAGCCAAAGGGGGTAGAGCAGCTGTGAATTCCTTCAGACTAGTGGTGCTGTTTGTCTCCCTTTCATTGGATACTTCTTCTTTAAGTTCATGTTTGATGTGTTTGGTTTGCGAAATTTCACTTTTACTTTTTGTCTTGGGTTCTCAGTTTAGAAGATTTGGCTTTGGTAGGACTGATTGCTTTTGTTTGTTCTTTGTTATGTTAATTCTTGAAGTGTTTTGAATTTTGTTAATTTGGACAGCTTTTAGATGTGGATTTGTTTGTTTCTGTACTAAATATTCTTTTCTAAATTAATATTTTTTTGTGTTTTTTGGGTGGTGGGGGTTCAGGGTTCCTGTTCCCCATTACAGATTGATAGACTTGTGCCTTTTGAGTATGCAGGCCACAAAGATCGTCTCTTGAGGTAGACAGCCAGCCTACCTTGTGTTTGAGAAGTCTAAATATATTTTTCTGGAATGATTTTCAGACTGAGACCTGATTTTTCTTGTCTGAGATTCACACCTCCACCTTGGACAATAAAAGAAACTTCCACTGCCACTACCGGACTTTTGCACATTTTTGCTATTGTGGACAGGAGAGGACAACAGGTTGTGCCCCAGGTAGCAATACTGTATATTGTATTTGCCCTGTGACTATTCTTTGGACACTGAAGTGACAGGACAGGACAACTTTATGTCATCAAAAATGACTTTCTCTTTATATAAGAGCAGGACTTTGACATATACAGGTGAGTATGGCACTACCAGTGGAATCTTAAGCGAGTCACCCCCAAAACCTTTAAATTGAGCATTTCTGACACTGAAAGAGGTTCTAGGCTTGACTTCATGAGTTTTCGTGTGAGATTAAAAACATCCTGGAACCTGCTTACTAAATGTGTATACATACTGTTGATTTGGGTGATGATTTAAAGCAATCATCTTGTAGAAGGACGATAAACCAATGAAAAAACAAGAGCGACAGACAGTGTGATGGAAAAAGGAGTTAAAATAAGAAGAAGTCAATGTACCTGTTAGACAAGGTTCTGAAATTTATTACACTCTGGCACAGAGAGTGTGTAGCCTTACAGCGTTCTTTATTCATTTTGTACTTTTTTGTCATTCTTTCTGTTGTCCCTATTTTTTATTCTTGTGGGGTTTAACCAAAAGCCTGTTTTAATATTAGAATTTCTTGCAAACATTCTGAGTTTAGGGAGATTAGGATAGTGTTCAGTATGTTCCACATTGTTCACTTTAATTGAACTGGCTTATTTTTGTTCAGAGGAGCAGGGGGCCCAAACCTGTCCCAGCAGGACTGGACACAAAAGAAAGAACAGGACACATTCCCATGCACACGTACCCACACCTGTCAATTTATTATAGCCAATCAACTTTAAATGAATATATTTTGGAGAGAAAAACAGCACATACAAAAATATGCAGTACAAAATTAGATCTCTAGAGCTACAGTACATGACATTACAGGACTCATTTGCATACTTATACTATAATTTATACATGGCTCTGAGGCTAGGGATCTAGTTTTTTTATTTTATTGATTTTAGGGTTACATACAAATAGATCAATTTTTACAAAAATAGAATTGAAAACAAATCAACCCCCACCCCTGAGAAAGAGAGCATGGCCAACAGAGTAAATCTTAAACCTAGTAAAAATAAGTAAATTGATGAGTTTAATAAGCAGATAAAATTAAATGGAGAAGAAAAATAAATGGGGATAGAATCTGCTTCCTCAGTGCTTTAAGAGCTTAATCTAAAATGTTATCGATTAGATCCTGCCAGGTTCTGAAAAAGTTCTGCACAGATCCTCTAAGTGAGAATTTGATTTTTTCCAGTTTCAAATAGTATACAACAACAGTTACCCATTGACATAAAAGAGGAGAGTTAGGATTCTTCCAGTTGAGCAAGATAAGTCTGCGTGCCAATAGTGTAGTAAAGACAATTACAGTTTGTCCTTCTCCACTTTAAGCCCATATGGAAGTACACCAAACACAGCTGTTAATGGGTTAGGAGGGATTATGACACCAAGGCTGTCTGAAAGGCATTTAAAGATTTTGGTCCAGAATGATGTTAATCTGGCGCAGGCCCAAAACATGTGGCCCAATGAGGATGGAACTTGATATAATTTTCAGTTGAATAATTGTTTGCTTTGCACATACGGAGTTCAAGTGAATTCTCTGCATTGCTACCTTCCACTCCTTTTCTGAGATATTGAGTAAGAGATCATTTTCCCTTTGTTCTTTTGGATCATTGAAAGGGAGGGACTGTAACATGGTTTTATATATTGCAGAAGTGCTGTCTGAGTCCTCGACACTGAGCAATATTTTTTCCAGCATAGAGGGAGGTGGGAAATGAGGAAAATCTGGCAGGTTCTGTTTAACAAAGTTTCTAATTTGAAGATAGTGAAAGTGATAGCTTAGGAAGGATATTCATCTTAACAACGTTAATTCTTTCAGCTAGAGTGAGATGAAGGGTTAATTTTTTCCATACAGTCGGCCAAATTTTGTTGATAAAGAGCTTTATGTTCACTTGTGATGTTTACCCCTAGGTATTTAAACTGATCTGCAATGATAAAAGAGAATGTGTCCAATCTAATATTACATGCTTGAGAATTCATTGGGAAGAACACACTTTTATTCAAATTAATTCTAAGACCAGAAATCTTTTGAAATTCTGTAAGTGCTATTAGGACTGAAGGCACAGTATTTTGTGGGTCTGATGTATACAGTACTATATCATCTGCATATAGAGAAATTTTCTGTTCAAGTCCTTCTCTGATAATCCCCTTTATCTTATAAGCATTTCGACAGTGAACTGCCAGTGGCTTAATGGTGACTGCAAAAAGTAGTGGTGACAAGGGGCATCCTTGTCTGGTACCACGTTCTAGTGTAAAGTAGTCTGAATTAATGTTGTTAATACAAACTGAAGCTTCTGGATTGGTATACAGTAATCCCTCCTCCATCGCGGGGGTTGCATTCCAGAGCCACCCGCGAAATAAGAAAATCCGCGAAGTGGAAACCATATGTTTATATGGTTATTTTTATATTGTCATGCTTGGGTCACAGATTTGCGCAGAAACACAGGAGGTTGTAGAGAGACAGGAATGTTATTCAAACACTGCAAACAAACATTTGTCTCTTTTTCAAAAGTTTAAACTGTGCTCCATGACAAGACAGAGATGACCGTTCCGTCTCACAATTAAAAGAATGCAAACATATCTTCCTCTTCAAAGGAGTGCGCGTCAGGAGCAGTGACTGTCAGAGAGATAGAGAAAAGCAAACAAATCAATAGGGCTGTTTAGCTTTTAAGTATGCGAAGCACCGCGGCACAAAGCTGTTGAAGGCGGCAGCTCACACCCCCTCCGTCAGGAGCAGAGAGAGAGAGAGAGAGAGATAGAGAGAGACAGAGTTTGTTTTTCAATCAAAAATCAATACGTGCCCTTCGAGCTTTTAAGTATGCGAAGCACCGTGCAGCATGTCACTTCAGGGAGCAGCTGCACAGAAGGTAGCAACGTGAAGATAATCTTTCAGCATTTTTAGACGAGGTCCGTATCGTCTAGGTGTGCAAACAGCCCCCCTGCTCAATCCCCCTACGTCAGAATCAGAGAAAGTCAGCGCAAGAGAGAGAGAAAAGTAAGTTGGGTAGCTTCTAACCCCTCTGCCAATAGCGTCCCTTGTATGAAATCAACTGGGTAAACCAACTGAGGAAGCATGTACCAGAAATTAAAAGACCCATTGTCCGCAGAAATCCGCAAACCAGCAAAAAATCCGTGATATATATTTAAATATGCTTACATATAAAATACGCGATGGAGTGAAGCCGCAAAAGGTAAAGCACGATATAGCGAGGGATTACTGTACAGTAGTTTGATCCATGCACAAATGTTCGAGCCAAACCCAAATTTCTCCAATGTTGTGAAAAGGTAGTTCCATTCAATCATATCAAATGCTTTTTCTGCATCCAACAATAATAATATCTCTGGAGTGTTTGACTTTGTGGGTGAATAAATTACATTAAACAGGCATCAAAGATTGGAAGCTAAGTGTCGGCCTTTAATAAATCCAGTCTGAGCTTGTGATATTACCGAAGGCAGCACTTTCTCCATTCTTCTAGCTAGGACTTTGGGGAGTATCTTAACATCATTATTCAGAAGTGAAATTGGTCTGTATGATGCACATTGTAATAAGTCCTTATTTTGTTTAGGAAAGATGGTGATTAATGCTTGGCGAAAAGTTTGAAATAGAATTTTATTGTCTCTAGCTTCTGTGACTGTCACTAATAAAAGGGGACCTAGCTGAGTGGAGAATTTCTTATAAAATTCGACAGGGTAGCCATCAGGGCCTGCTGCTTTCCCACTTTTAAATGACTTTATACCAGCGGTTCTCAAACTGTGGTCCGCGGTCCCCTAACCGCGAAGCAGTTTCGGTGGGACCATGAGAAATGATTGCATATCTATACAATTTATATTTTTATAATTATTAACCTTTATCATCCGAGGGGAAGTAAGTGACTGAGCTCCGTCGTTACCCCCACCAATTTGATATGGTGGCTCAGAAAAAGACTGGATTTTGAAAAAAAAATTAAACTATTGAAAATTAAATAAAATGAATGAGACTAAACCAATTACAGACCCAATTTAAACGCATTCCAAACAAAATTTATTAAACAGTCTATGCTGTTATTTCTTTGTCATTTCCGCTTTTGTTTCTTTGTCACTTTAACCATGTCAAAGCAAAGAGCTGAAGAGAGTTCTAGTGGTACATTGAAGAATCCGTGGTTTGGAATTTAAAACAGAATGACGCTGGAATATTTCATTAAAACGGACTTAAGGCATAGTGCTGGAAAAAATGCTCTTCATTAAGAAATTTTAACTACTCAGAGACAGATGGTGTCATTTGCAAAGTATGTCTGGAAGTAGGATCATTTATCAAATGGACTTCGAGGAAACGTAGATTGTCTAGAAAGTAGAACATCTCAGTCTGAACAAGAAATCTCATATCAATGCAGTCAGTAAAACATAAAAATCAGTTGAAAGGTATTTTGAAAAAAAGAAAAAAAAACAGAATTTAAGCAAAACAGAAAAGAACTTCTAAAGCAAAAGCAAGCAACACCTGATGAGGTTATTTTTAGATAACTTCTTACTGGATGTGAAAATAAATTCTATGTTGGCAGTCTAGAATATTCACAATCATGTTGCCAAATATTTAAAAATACCAGGGAGTTGATGAAGAAGTTGAGATCATTGAGTGCATAAATTCAACAATCAAAACCTTAAATGAAATTAGAAAATCAGCCTACTCCAATTTGATAGTTGATAAATCAACTGAAGTAATGGTTTCCAAAATATTTTATGTATTACAGTTATGTATTATATTTAGCAATGAAAGCGAATCCATTCATAAAACTATGTTCACTTGCATAATAACATTAACAGCATGTGAGAGTTTATCTATTCTTAGGGTTATTCAATAGTTTTATATGGAAAACAAGTTAAATTTAAACCAGATGGTAAACGACTCATCCTTGGACGGCTCATTAGTCATGCAGGGCAGACGCGAAGATGTGGCTCAGCCTTTTGCAGAAGCTTACTCCACACTTATCAGAGCAACATCGTGAAGACCTGGGTATAGATCAGAGGTTATCAACCCTTGGGCCGCGGACCAAAGGTGGGCCGTGACAGGGAATATGGTAGGCCGCGCTAAAGTCTTAAATCAGTACCAAAATTAGACAAAATGTCAGAGGAAACAAGAAAATAATCTGCATTTATTACGCATTGTTAACAGCAGACCGTACGTACGGATGCAAGCTGCAGGATTTTAGGGCTTAGAGACGCTTTGTTTAATTTAGTTATTTTAGTACTTTAGTAGGATCAAAATGCAGCCGTAGCTGTTAACACTGCCTGATGCAAGAAATGACACAAAAGATTTAAGCAATAATAATTTAAATTTGACTGCCACGCACTTTTTCGGTTAACCTTTTTATTGTTTAGAGTAGACAGATTACTTTAGGCTTGAAGAGAAGTTTAGACCCTAAAATGGATCGATTTTTGAAACGTAAGCCTTTGACTTCACACCAAGAAACAGATAGTAGTGGCAGCGAAAGCGGTTATGATCAAGACAACACTAAAGTTGTTACTTGTAAGAAAACTAAATATGCTCGAAAATATGATGTGGAATACCTGTATATTAAATACGGTTTCGTTCCATCAGCAAATGACCAAAATCTGCCGATGTGCGTTATTTGTTTGCAGATCCTCTCGAACGAAGCTATGAAGCCGACGAAATTACGCAGTCATCTTACTACAAGACATCCAGATCTACAGAATAAAACCAAAGAATATTTTGAGACGTAAAGCCATGGTATACACTAAACAGAAGACAGTGTTAAAAACAAGAGTTACTCTCAACGAAAAAACTGTTAAAGCATCCTACTTGGTTGCTCAGAGAATCGCAAAAGCAAAGAAACCACACACAATTGGAGAAGATTTTATCATGCCGGCTGCTCTTGAGATTTGCGATGTATTGTTTGGCTCAGAATATGCTACAAAACTGAAAAGCATTCCCATTTCGAATGATACAGTCTGCAGAAGAATTTCTGAAATGTCGGGGGACATTGTCACGCAGTGAATGGTTACAGTCTACTAAGTTTGCGATTCAATTAGATGAATCAACTGATATCGCTGGTGAAGCACAGCTGCTTGTTTATGTTCTCTGTTGTTGGCAAAATGTTATAAAAGAGGAATTTCTTTTTTGCAAGTCATTGCCATCAAGAACGACGGCAGATTAAATATTTTGTGTTATAAACTAATTTTTCACAACTTTTGGCCTGCAGTGGACGAACTGCATCGGTGTTTGTACTGACGGTGCTGCCACAATGACTGGTCGCAACAATGGTGTTACAGCCCGCATAAAGCAAGTGTCGCCGGAAATTGTAGACACTCATTGCATGATTTATCGTGAAGCATTGGCTTCAAAGAATTTGCACGAAACTCTGGGATCTGTACTCGATGACTGTGTACGGATTGTAAACTTCATTAAAACTAGAGCAATGAACAGTCGATTATTTGCTCAACTTTGTATCAAGGCAGACGCAGAACACAAGCATCTCCTATTGCGCTCGGCTATATGTTGGCTATCCAGAGAGAAAATTCTCGCAAGGATGTTTGAACTTTGTTTCGAATTGTTGCAGTTTTTGACCGAACACAATCTCGACCTGGCCGGTAAAGTCACAGATACTGAGTGGCTTGCCATACTGGCATACCTTGCTGACATTTTTAGTCTTTTGAACAGTCTGAACACATCACTGCAGGGTAAAGATGCCAGTTTACTCAAGACATATGACAAAGTGACATCTTTTAAGAAGAAGATATGACTTTGGCGCACGCGACTCAAAAGCAATTCACACGACATGTTTCAGTTATTTTGTAAATTTATAGAGAGCAATGAAGTCAACGGCGAGATGCTGAAACGGGTCACTGGTGTAATAAAACAGCATCTGACATCTCTTGCTGAATATTTTGACAAATACTTAATGTCCGAAGACATTGAAGCTTTTGACTGGATTCGTAATCCTTTTCAGTGTGCATCCTTTGAATTAACCGGTCGTGCACAAGATGAATTAGCGGAGCTGTCTAGCAATCGCACATTACAAATCAAATTTGACGATCCTGCTATGGATATCTCTTCCTTTTGGTGCATAGTTTCGCTTGAATATCCGTTGTTGTCAGCACTAGCGATGAAAGTTCTTATACCTTTTTCAACAACTTATTTGTGCGAGGTTTCATTTTCTGCATTGACTGCCATGAAAACAAAATATCTGTCAAGAATGAACGTGGAGTATGATCTTCGAGTGTGTTTATCAAAAATTTCAGCCAGAATTGACATGCTATGTAAGCCCAAACAGCATCATCTTTCACAACTTTACTAATGTAAATGAAAATAAAATAAACCAGATAATGATTATCGTTGCCTCTCTATTTATCATTGTATTTGTCTAGCAAGCAATGAGCAACTAAACATGTAAAGAAAAAATTACATAATACTGTATATTAGTAACATTTACCCCCAATTACTAAACGCACGAGCAATAAATTATATGCCAGCGAAGGCTAACATGTGGGCCGCAAAAATGTTTGAATGGTTAATGTGGGCCTTGCGTAAACAGGGCCTGAGAACCACTGGTATAGATGATGCTTAGAAATACATTACACTGACTGAGATTTTGTTAAGGACTGATCAGACAATTGTCTTCATGTAATCTGTTAAGAAAGCAACATTTGAAGAA
The DNA here is from genome assembly GCF_900747795.2 of Erpetoichthys calabaricus. Classification (NCBI taxonomy): domain Eukaryota; kingdom Metazoa; phylum Chordata; class Cladistia; order Polypteriformes; family Polypteridae; genus Erpetoichthys; species Erpetoichthys calabaricus. The sequence goes on along the minus strand of NC_041402.2, from coordinate 98,049,098 downwards.
TTATGCAGAGGCTAATGTGATTGTGTTTAGACTTTTTAACAAGGTTCAAGATACAGATTAAGTGAAAATCAAAAACTGGAACTGTAAAGATATTTTCAGATATAGTTACATTTACTAACCAACATGATTACCTCAAAGAGTTATTTCACCTTTTGAACATTTGTGGCACATTCCAGGCATCAAATGCTGACTGTGAAAGAGATTTTGTCTAAGAAACAATTTAAAAACAAAATCTAGGCATCATTTACCTGCTGAGCATTTGGAGAACTTGAAAATTAAACTCTTTTTAATGTTCACAAAGTTTATAACTTATATATTACATAAGAGAAAAATTGTCAATATTCAGTGACTTTTTTTAGTATTGTAGTTCTTAGGAAGGAAGGACAGGCATCCTGGCTGGGATATACGAAGGTTTCATATCCGGCCAGGAGGACATAATGGAAGGACAGGGTGAACAGTCTTGCCAGGAGCAGTTCATTTCTCCACACGACAGGTGGTAGTATTCCTCAGGGCTCAACCCGATTAGGACACCTGCAGGGTGACATGGCAATCGAAGTACAAAAACGGGTCTTGGGCAGGAGACTGGAAGCAGTTCCCAGGTCGATTTTTAAAAAGAGTCCGCTGGTCACTTTAATTAGTCAAAGTTTGGAGGCAGTTGGAGGAGTTGTCTTTGTCAAATAGAATTTGTTTATTTGAATTGGAATTGTGTTGGGTATTTTTGGGTCTGTATTTTGGACTTGGGGTACTCCCTACTGGTTACAGTGGAAATAAACTTTTGTAAAAAAAATGTAATTATCTTTTTAGCTTATTTTTTTGATATTTTGCATTGAATATGCAATACTTGTTGCTCACATAAAAAAAAAAATTGCACACAATGGGCCAATCCTTAGAGAGAACATTGGTTGGGAAACATGTTGGAAAAGGTCACTGATAGGAAAAACAGAAGTGAAATATTTTAATTTGTGTATGAAAAAAATACAATAGACCCCCGCGAAGACGCGGTTCTGGGTTTATGGTCTCAGTCGTTCGTGGATTTTTCCTTAGAACCTAACTAATAACTGTTAGCGGAAACCGCAGATACAGTTAGGTCCATAAATATTTGGAGAGAGACAACTTTTTCTAATTTTGGTTCTGTACATTACCACAATGAATTTTAAATGAAATAGCTCAGAAGCAGTTGAAGTGCAGACTTTCACCTTTAATTCAGTGAGGTGAAGAAAATGATTGCATAAAAATGTGAGGCAACTAAAGCATTTTTTTAACACAATCCCTTCATTTCAGGGGCTCAAAAGTAATTGGACAAATTAAATAACTGGAAATAAAATGTTCATTTCTAATACTTGGTTGAAAACCCTTTGCTGGCAATGACAGCCTGAAGTCTTGAACTCATGGACATCACCAGATGCTGGGCTTCCTCCTTTTTAATGCTCTGCCAGGCCTTTAGTGCAGAGGCTTTCAATTGCTGTTTATTTGTGGGCCTTTCTGTCTGAAATTTAGTCTTCAACAAGTGAAATGCATGCTCAATTGGATTAAGATCAGGTGACTGACTTGGCCATTCAAGAATGTTCCACTTCTTTGCTTTAATAAACTCCTTGGTTGCTTTGACTGTATGTTTTGGGTCATTGTCCATCTGTATCATGAAACGCCACCCAATCAATTTGACTGCATTTAGCTGGATTTGAGCAGACTGTATGTCTCTGAACACCTCAGAATTCATTTGGCTGCTTCTGTCCTGTGTCACATCATCAATAAACACTAGTGTCCCAGTGCCACTGGCAGCCATGCACACCCAAGCCATCACACTTCCTCCACTGTGTTTTACAGATGATGTGGTATGCTTTGGATAATGAGCTGTTCCACGCCTTCTCCATACTTTTTTCCTGCCATCATTTTGGTAGAAGTTGATCTTGGTTTCATCTGTCCAAAGAGTGTTTTTCCAGAACTGTGCTGGCTTTTTTAGATGTTCTTTAGCAAAGTCCAATCTAGCCTTTCTATTCTTGAGGCTTATGAGTGGCTTGCACCTTGCAGTGCACCCTTTGTATTTACTTTCATGCAGTCTTCTCTTTATGGTAGACTTGGATATCGATACGCCTACCCCTGGAGAGTGTTGTTCACTTGGTTGGTTGTTGTGAAGGGGTTTCTCTTCACCATGGAAATGATTCTGCGATCATCCACCACTGTTGTCTTACGTGGACGTCCAGGTCTTTTTGCGTTGCTGAGTTCACCAGTGCTTGCTTTCTTTCTCAGGATGTACCAAACTGTACATTTTGCCACTCGTAATATTGTAGCAATTTCTTGGATGGGTTTTTTCTGTTTTCACAGCTTAAGGATGGCTTCTTTCACCTGCATGGAGAGCTCCTTTGACCGCATATTATCTGTTCACAGCAAAATCTTCCACATGCAAGCACCACACCTCAAATCAACTCCAGGCCTTTTATCTGCTTAATTAATAATGACATAACGTCGGACTTGCCCACACCTGCCCATGAAATAGCCTTTGAGTCAATTGTCCAATTACTGTTGAGCCCCTGAAATGAAGGGATTGTGTTTAAAAAATGCTTTAGTTGCCTTACATTTTTATGTAATCGTTTTGTTCACCCCACTGAGTTAAAGCTGAAAGTCTGTACTTCAACTGCATCTGAGTTGTTTCATTTAAAATTCATTGTGGTAATGTACAGAACCAAAATTAAAAAAAAGTTGTCTCTGTCCAAATATTTATGGACCTAACTGTATCCTCCGCAATTTTTTATGGCTTTTTTTGAGGCAATACTGCACTGTAGAGAGAACAGGAAGCAACTGTAGAGGAAAACACAGCTTGGGATGGTGAAAGTAGCCAATCCAAGAGCGTACCCTACTAGAATTTGAAACTGTAACTCCCGGCAGCCCCTGCAGTGGCTCCAATTGGTCTTCCTGCTGAAGGTGCAGGAGCTGTTGGGGTCAAAGGATGTCAGCGCGGCTTTTAAAAAGGGGGCCGGTGACCAAAAGAAAAAAAAAAGTTTTTGTAATTTGTGTTTCAAGTTCCTGTCTCTCTGCCTGCCTTCTGTTGGGTTACCTGTACTTATTCGTTTTGTCCTGGATCGTTTCGTGGTTGGGGTCTGGATTGTCTGCCATCTGCCTGTGTACGTGAGGACTGTAAGTGGATTCATTGCCATCCTGCGAAGAAAGGAGCGCTCCTGAACCCCTCCACCCATCTTCACCATTTCAGTAACTAGCGGTAGGACTATCTTTGCATTCCCATTCAACATGCGGATCTCTGGATTATCTATCTTCATCATTACATTTCATCCGTTGCCGTTTTTCATGGATTTTACTGTGTGTCTTTTGTTGGTGCTTTGTTGTATTTAATGTATAATCCCTGTAAGGGAAACAGGGGTGGTATCGTTATTTTCATTTGTTTTCATTACATTCTTTATTTGCTGTTTGATTACCGATTTGCTTTGTTTTTGTCTCTGTTTGTGAGTGTGTGCGGGTCAGGTCAAGGCTGGGTGCGTCCCTGGAATCTCTACCACTGTCTTCTCGACAGTGTGAATCTTAGCTGCACCGGACCGCTACAGTGTTATTCATTTCTTCTTGCTGCTGATTGACTGTTGCCCTGTGACGCATCTCCAGCTGAGTGTTCTTGTATTTTCTATTTTGTTCTTCTTAATCCTTAAACTGCTGCAACCGGCTATAGTTGTTTCCCAGTGCCATTTGACAGCACGTAGGAGCCGAGTATTTTCGGCGACATACATTCATTGAATGCCACAACTGGCTATTGTCGGTTCCCAGTGCAATTTACCAGCACGCCAGAGCTGATCAGTCAGTGCCGTATATTCGTTGAGCAGCCAGCTCGTGACCACATGACCACTGCCAGGCCCTGCAGCACTGCAGCCTCACTGTTTCTGTGATTGAGCCGCTGCATTAGACTAGCCTGCAATCATCAGCGTTTACCTCTGTGTGCTTACGTGCAGCCAGTTCAAGTGCAGTTGGCTCGGTGATTTACTGAATTTCATCAATGGTGTCAGTTGCACCTTGTACATATAATAATAAATTGTTGCTGTAGTTTTTTTTAATAGTTTTTACAGTTCATTGGCAGTGTGTAAAATGATCAGTGGTGCAGTAATTGTGATGCTCTTTGCATGAAAAAAAATGTGTTCCATTAAAATTTCACTTTTTCTTTGTGAATTGTGACGTTTACTTAAAGTGCAGCAAAAAAGTATTTGGTGTCCACAGGTGCATTAACCCATAAGTATGTGGCAGTTTAAGGCTTACAGCCCCAAGATGCCGTTGAAACGCCTTGCACCTTCTAAGGCTTCTGGCAATGAAAATGCGCTTGCATGAATTACAGTACATATAGCGGTAACTTCGGTATTTTACATTCTAGCACTGCGGGTACACATCAGTACAGTACTGTACAGTATATGGGTTTACCTTTACATTCTTTATTTTAGGTAATGTATTAAGTTGAGGTTGAAATGAAATTAAAGTGTTTTGGCATATTTAGGGTTTAAACTATAAAAATAGGCATTTTTTTAACCACATCCATAATTTGCATTTTTTCACAATTCACCGGTGCTTTAGGAACATAACCCCCGTGAATTTCAAAGGTGTACTGTATCTCTGCAGTTTTAATGTGTAATATATCAATATATCTAGTAGGTCATATTATATTTTGTGATGAAGCTGACTGTTGCATTTCAGATGCTTTTGTTGAATTTCTGTTTTTTTTTTTTTGCTGTGCTTTATTAATTAATGGATAAATTATTGAGTCTCTATTACTCTTGGGCAAGTATACAATAAGGCATTGCTAGGCAACAACATACTCGGTGTAACTTGTGTGATGTGGATAAATACTTAGTTGACTTTGAGTAGGAAATATAACTCATATCCCCTTATATTAATACTAATGTATTCTTTCCACAGTCCACTGATCTACAACCATTGTAGTGAACATAGAAACAGAACACAAAAATCAGTCTTCGGAACAACAATCATAGAAAGTACTATAAAGGTGCACAAATGAACAGCAGCAGGAGATTTCCAAGCCACATGACTGCTGGGATAGTCTCTTGCTGCCCTGGGACCCTGGTCTGGATAAGTGGGTAAAGAAGATGGAAACACACATTAACCAGCCACTTGATTACTTGATTAGGTACAACTGTGATCTGCTTGTTAACACAAACATCTATTCAGCCAATCATATGGCAACAACTCAATGTATTTAGGCATGTACACATTGTTAAGATGACCTGCTGAAGTTCAAGCTGAGCATCAGTATAGGGAAAAAAGGTGATTTAAGTGACTTTGAACATGGCATTGTTGTTGGTGCTGGACAGGCTGGTCTGAGTATTTTAGAAACTGATGATCTACTGGGATTTTAATGCTCAACAATCTCAAAAGTTTACAGAGAATGGTCCGAAAAAGAGAAAGTGTCCAGTATGCGTCAGTTTTCTGGACAAAAATGCCTTGTTCGTGTCAGAGGTCAGAAGGAAATGGCCAGACTAGTTCAAGCTGATAGATAGGCAAGAGTAACTCCAATAACCACTCGTCACAACTGAGGTATGCAGAAGAGCATCTCTGAAAGAACAACACATTAAAACAGATGGACTACAAAGGCTGGGGGCAACACCAAGTGTCACTCTTGTCTGCTAAGATCAGGCAACTGAGGCTACAATTCACACTGACTCACCAACACTGGACAATAAAAGTTTGGAAAAATGTTGCCTGGTCTGATGAGTCTCGATTTCTGCTGAAAGCACCGATCTATCCTGCCTTGTATCAAAGGTTCAGGTTCAGGTGATAGTGATGTAATGGTGTGGGGGATATATTCCTGGCACACTTTAGGCCCCTTAGTACCAACTGGGTATTGTTTAAATACCACAGCCTACCTGAGTATTGTTTATGACCATGTCAATTCCTTTATGACTACAGTGTACCCATCTTCTGATGGCTACTTCTATCAGGATAATGCACCATGTCACAGAGCTCAAATCACCTCAAACTCGTTTCTTGCTCATGCCAGTCCTTGTCTGAGCTTGATTGGTCATCATTTATTTATTTCCTGCATTATAATTCAATTAATGTATAGATTGATTGACTTATTTATCTTTCAATTGATTATGTCTTGTATGTTTATGATGATACCTTCTCTGAAAAAATAGATTGTTTTAGGATTGTGATCACATTTGCAGAACATCATATTAATAGGACAATACTAGTATTCTTATGTGTTAAAAATTAGAGAGCTTAAAAATTATGATTTTCATCATTAATTAACAAGGTCTACTTTCTTCACTCCTTTTTTCCATTAATATTTTCTTACTTTTTATTCTAAACACTTTTATACAGTTTATTCCATAGTGTTGTTAATAACTTTGTTGTTTCTGAAAATTCATAGTTTGAGCTTTGATTCACCAAAAACATCAACATAAATGATTACAGGAAATCTCAACTAGGATTTGGGCCATGAAAAATTGTAATACAGAAAAAAAGCACACGTGTGACCAACAGCTTCCAAATTCTTGATGCTTAGAAGTAATTTTTCAGTTTTTTCCAAGGATATTTGTCCATGTCAGTAATGCATAATGTCTCATATACTGTTTTACATAAACAATAATATTGTGATGATGTCAGATACTGTGCACTTTGCTGTATGATCTGTGTTAGGAGCATTGCACTTATGTCTGTAACATTAACAGAAATTTTGGCTACTGTGTTACTTTTTATTCATGTACTGCATTCAGTCGTATTTATACGGATTTACTTAAAAATTAACAGACTCTACAAGGGCATCAAAAGAAATGACATAAGAAAACGTCTTTGAGAATATACTTTCTCTGTGACTTTCATGACTGGAGTGTAATGTCAGTGAGATAATGTAGGCTCACTAGATTTACACATTTATCTAGCTGAAATCCTCCAGCAATAGAGTAAACCATGACTGGGTCACAGCGGCAGTGGAATATTTTGCAAAAACAAAATTTAGTAAATTAAATGAAAACTCACTTATATTTCAAACTGGCTTGTTTAACTCTATTGATATATGTGCTCACTTACAAGGATTTGAGCAGATAAAATGAGACATGGTTTAATTTTTATATATATACTGATCAACCACAACTTTAAAATCACTGGCCATTTAAGTAAATAATATTGATTATCTTGTTAAAATGTCACCTGATATTTTAGGGAGCAAGTGAACAGTCAGTTCTTGAAAATGATATGTTGGAAGCAGAAAAAATGGACAAGCGTAATTCTCTAAGCGAAATTATGATGGCGAGACAACTGGATCAGAACATCTCCAAGATGTCAGGTTTTGTGGGATGTTCCCAGTATGCAGTTGTTAGTATTTATCAAATGTGGCCCAGGAAGGACAACTGGTGAAGCAGGGTCATGGGCACTCAGTGTTCAATGTGCATGGAGACCAAAGATTAGACCATCTGGTTTGATCCCACAGAAGAGTTATTGTAGCAAAAGTTGTTCAAAAACCTAATGAAGAGCATGAGAGAAAGGTTTCAGAGCACATAGAGTATTGCAGCATGCTGTGTAGCCACACACTGGTCAGAGTGCCCATGCTGACTCCTGTCCACTGCCGAAAGTGCCTACAATAAGCATGTGAGCATCAGAACTGGACTATGGAGCAATGGACAAAGGTGGCCTGGTCTGATGAATTGCATTTTCTTTTAGATCATGTGGATGGATGGCTGTATGTGCATCGTTTACTTGGGGAAGAGATGCAGCATGAACTATGGGAAGAAGACAAGCCAGTGGAGGCAGTGTGATACTCTGGGCAATGTTATTCTGGTAAACCTTCGTCCTAGCATTCATGTAAACATTACCTTGACACATACCACGTACCGAAAGAAGGTTGCAGACCCTTCATGGCAATGGTATTCCTTGATGGCAGTGGCCTCTTTCAGCAGAATAGTGCACCCTGCTGCACTGCAAAAATTGTTCAGGAATGGTTTGAGGAACATAACAAAGAGTTCAAGGTGTTGACTTAGCCACCAAATTTCCAAGCTCTCAATCAAGCATCTGTGGTCTGTGCTGGAAAAACAAGTACGATCCATGGAGGCCCCACCTTGCAACTTATAGGACTTAAAGGATCTGCGGCAAATGTCTTGGTGCCAGACGCCACAGGACACCTACAGAAGTCTTGTGGAGCCTCAATGGGTCAGAGCTGTATATATACTGTGACAACTAGGGTACATTGCAGCACTCAAACCTTAGACACAACCTCACAAACACAAGTCCTGTGTTCAAGTATATGTTTTATTTTACAAAATACCTTAAAAAAATTTTTTGAAAATTTCAAACAGTGCAATTCAATTCCTCTACTTCTCTTTTTCTCTCTCCTTTCACTCCTCCAGGTGAGCTTGGTCCTTCTTCCACCCATCTCCAACTCTACTAGATGAGGTTGAGCATCTTTTTTATGTTGGACCCGGGAGTATTTACAGTGCCAGGGCATAGCCCTATGGAAGCACTTCGAAGATAGTCTGAAGTTCCTTGATGATCCCACCCCTGGAATCCAACAAGGCTTCTTTACGGAACTACAGTTCCCATTTTGCCTTGCTGGTGCCTGTACAGGTAGCTTCACCCAAGGAGGCAGACACCTAGCATGTCAGAGAAGCATGTAATCCTGCCATGCCTCCCCTAACCTTCCATTGCACTGGCTTCCGGGGCAAGTATTGCTCCTTTGTCCAACCCTGCTGGGATTCCACTGCAGCCACTGCTGCAATAGCATCTTCTGCCTGTCTTCTGGCTGAGGTAGGATGATCTTTGCCCTATTATTGTGCCAATGAAGGGATGGTCTTCTGTCCAAGTAAGGAAACTTGCCCCATACTGGCCGGGATGCCACCCACACGTACCGTCCATCACTATACAAATAATTTGCCTGTTGTCCACGACAGTACATATATATACATACAGTATATACGTATATATATATATATATATATATATATATATATATATATATATATATATATATATATATATATATATATATATTTACTAGGGGGTTCGCCTCCTGCTCACTTCACTTCCCAACCCCCCAACCTGCGCTACGCACCAGCCACTTCAAGTCTCTGCCGCTCGTGTTGTGAAGAGGGGGGCTGAATGCACCCCAAGGAGATGTGGTCGCTCCTTCGAAACCCTCTTTTAAACTGTGATACAATGGGAAACAAATACAGTTTTTTTTTTACCTCCTTTTTTGCTCGATCAGCTGCCGGCTTGCTGCTGCTGCCATGCTGCGTGACCTGCATCTCACGTGGCTCTTCGAACATTTAAAAGCCTGTACAGCAGCTGTTCTACTCTTCGTCTTTTATTTCTGGCCCCAGGCGTGGTTAAATCTCTTGGCACAAAGTCTCGTCTCGCAGGACGTGAGTTCTTGATATTTTTTAGTTTATAATTTAAAAATGGAATAAAAATCTGAAAATCTAACAACATCACATTGCAGTTCGATAAATCCTGAAAAGAATGATGCAAAACATATATATGTAGGTTTTAAAATAAGCCCGATTTAAAGTGTGACAAAAAAGTGATGTAAAAATGTTACATAAAATCGTTGCACAAAATCGTTGCACTTTTAGGCTTAGGATTTTATGTATATAGAGTAGATAAATATACTGTATATGTGTGTGTCTTCTTCTTCTCTGCTATCTTGAAGACCAATATTAAACGTAAATTAAAGATGCTGATCATGCACACTAATTTTAAAATGAAGGCTCTCATTTTTCATCCTGTAAACAGTCTAAAATGAATAGCTTTGCAGTGAAGCTCTTAGAATTAAATTAAAGACAAACAAAAAATAAACAAATCCAGGTTTGCAGACATGAGTGGTTTATATATAAATATTTTTTTTTATTTAAACCATTTCATTAAAGAAAATATTATGCATTGCTTGCTCATGGAGGTCATATGTGGACATTATTCTCTTTAGTGGTGGAACCACAAAGATTATTTCTTAATTCTATAAAAGAATAACAAAAGGAAAAAATGAGAAATTAAACAAGTAATGCTATTTTTTACAACTTAGGAGTCAAGTTTTTAAATGCATTTTTATTAAGAAGGTTATATGGGCTTTGCTCTCTCCCTGCCTCTCCTCAAATAAATATTGATTGAATTTTATATTTTGCACAATTTTCTTATTTTAGCATATATCCGACTTCACATAGTGACTTTATCTTAACACTTTTAAGAATTTTGCTGAACCTAATCATTCACACCATGGGGCCCACTAGAGGAGAAACAGTGGCAGTCCAATATAATGTGCCTTTAATTTTCATGCTACAGCAAAAAAGACTGCTCTGCAACTGCTCATTTTTCTCAAGGACACTGTCCTTCAAGCACAAAAACTTTTTGTTCACAATGTGTAGCTCCTATTCAGTTACACCATGTAATATTACAATAGGCATTTAATATTCTTGGTCATTTTTTATGCAGTCATAAAATAACAAAAAACTTATTTATATACAATATGTTTTTATACTGAAAAATATATGAAGTACAATTTGTTAAACCGGACTATTTTTGTTTCCGTTAATTTGTATCCATTTGAAGACACACTATTTTATTATACAATACATCAGATAATAGTTTAACCTATTAAAAATAGCATTTTACACAGTTTTCAATACTTCCTGAAGTACTGTACACTGTAAATGAAAGAAAGTTTTCTGCCAAGAAATATGTCCTAAAACGAACTATAGTTGGCAAAAAGTCTTGCATCTTCAACAGATGTGACCTTACTTCAATGTAATAAATCAATCCATTTTCAGAGCCCATATATTCTTTTTTAATATCAAGGGGTCTGGAACTTTTGTGTGTAATATATATAGCACAAGTCCTGGCAGTTCGCCTTTTTTGGGGGGTGATTTCAGGGACGTGTGGTAAGGCAGGCAGGTGAGGACCATGAAAAGTAAAAAAAACTAATAATGATAACACAAAATAAATTTGTCCACTGGTCGGTGGTATAAATTGTTTTCTGTATAATTCCAATAATTTTGATCATTTTTTAGTCAAAATCGTTGAATTTGTGCCTTGCTTGATCAAATACAGAGGAGAAACGCGAGGTGCGGCAGCAATGAGCCTCACCTTGGACTGCGCTATCCCTCACACACTGGGTTGATGCATGCAATTGGCGCATGCCTGTTGCTGTCTCTCTGTATGTCACCAATATATTTGCAGACATGCTTATTGTACACCCTGACTTTCCACAGTCTGGCTAATATCTTTAATCAACGTGTGTGACATATTTAGTTTTGCTGATCGGACATAAAATAGCAGTGGAAAGGCACAAGGTGAGGCAGACAGTACCATGCCGCACCGAAGGGGGCGCATGTGAGCCTAGCAGTTGCTTGTTGCTGCTGGTCTTCTACGCAGAGGTCCTAGGCACTAATAAGTTAGCAATATCAGAAATTCAAGTGCACTGCAGCGGTCCGTTTATTTTTATTTTTTGTTCCGACTGACTGCCAAAATGGAAGATTAAGACTTTTAAAACTAAAGGAAAATAAGGAGGACTTTTACAAGAATGTGGTGGAGATTTTCATGGGGAAAGAGGCTCATGGACTTCATTTACAAATAAAGGTAAGACAATAAACAGTTTTCAATTTTATATAAAATGGGGTCAGACTAAGAAAAAAAACAATCCAATATTTAAAAACAAAATGTTGACCTTAAATAAAAATATTCTTTTGTTTTTCTTGTTATCCTTTTGTTGGACAGTCTGTATGAAAATTGATTAAAGCATCAGAATTAAAAGCTTTTTAAAACAACTAAATATTTCAAAAGAGGTCAAAATTGAAATCTGTTTTTTTTTTTTTTTGTACATCACTCTGTACTTTCATTTGCATTGAATGAGTATGAATCGTGGAATTGCAATAGCAAATTTAGAACACATGAAGGGTGCAGAGCAAATGCGCTCTCTCCACTCTCTCTCGTCACTTTAAATGTAACGTTCTTTCTCAGCTAAATATGCTCCTTTATGTGTATGTAAAGAATACTGTTGAGATATGAAACATAACCAATAGTCAATGTGCAAGCTGCCAAATGAATAGTGAATAAGCTACTCTTTTGGGTTCATATATTTGTAAATCTGACTCTGAAGGAGTCAGTGCCTCACCAGCCATGAACATCACTGCATGTCACTGGGTGATTTAGATTTACCAATTAGCCTAACTCTCCTGTCTTTGGCATATGATGGGAAAACCAACGAACCCAGAGAAAGCTAACATCAGCACTGCCAAATCATCAAATGGGGCCAAGATTTGAACCCAGGAACTGTGAGGCATCAGTGCTAACCTGTTTGCCACCTAGTGGCTCATGTTATATAACAGTAGATATATCTGTAGTCCAATGAACAACCATCACTCATGCTCTTAATAAAAATATCTGATTCAAATGCTAATTAAAAAGTAAACTCATAACCAGTTACTAAACTTATCTTTCTTATGATCTTTTTGAATGTGTAAATTAATTATTTTATATTTATTTATTCTGTTATAAAAGAGAAAGCAGAAACTTCTAAAATAAGTTAATTGTTGTTTGATTAAAATCCATTTCTCTTAATCCACAGTTAAGTAAAGAAGAGCTGCCTTCTTTTTGAGTTTCTTCTTGGATTGGAGCCGGACCTTCTTCTTCCTCAGAGCAGCGCCATTCTGATTTTGTTTCTTCTTCTTCTTCACTGCTGCTGGTATTATCTTGGTGTTAGAACAAAATTTAAAACCATAAGTCAACAGTGATTCTAAACTAGCTAGCACAAAAAATAAAACATGCATTACAGAGGGATTCTCATATGCTGTAGACCTTCCTGTGTTTGGCTAGCAAATACTGTCAGCTATAACCATTTAATGATTTGCAATCTAAACTTTCACACATTAACCAATAAGGAGTTGATATGGCATTGCATTCTGCTCACAGCATATTATTGACTGCTGAGCTTTGGCACTATATAAACTCATGTTCTTCAACTTTGGACTCTTGCTTGGTAGGAAGGGCCTCAAATATACTACACTTGAAGATCTTGGATTGTTCAATATGAAGTAATTGAATGAAATATAAAACAGACAATTAAATTAGTTTTTGGTGTTTTTTTCATATGTCTTCTGAGGGTCTGTCTTTCCTGATGTAAGCAAACAGTGAAAATTAAAATAAGGGACAGAGTACACAAGGGCAGAATGTATAAACTATGTAATCAGAAATTCTGCAGTTTGAGCTACAACTGTTTTACTAGATATGGGATACTGTTGAGGAATATGAAATGAGGGGGTTTATTCAGCTAAACAACCCATGTAGATGAATGGTTTGTTTTTGACATCTGTTCTCAAATTTAAGAAAAAAAGTATGGATACATTTTAATTTAGGTATTGCAAAAATACATCTATTACTCATACTCTTTTGTATCAAAACTTTAACAAAGGCTTCTTTTGCTTTTAATTACATTTATAATGCATCAGTAAACAGGTTATTCATCACTACAATATGATCTACTAAGATAACCAGAACGTTTTGAATGGTCAGAAGTAATTTAAGTGAAACACATTTGTCTTCATACTCTAAAGTATAAATCATGTGAATCCTTTGGTACTGCAAAAACGCATCTGTTATGCATTTACTCTTACAAGACCTTAATGAAGGCTTCTTCTGGTGTTAATAAGACTTGCAAAGCAGGCTATTCATCGATGCAATGAATAACCTGTTTACTGATGTATTATAAATGTAATTAAAAGCAAAAGAAGCCTTTGTTAAAGTTTTGATACAAAAAGGCATTGTTTTCATTCAGCATTTAAACAAAATAATTTAACAGAAAATGTTTAATTACCAGTTGTGAGTGTTGTTGTGATTTAGTTCCTTAGTAAATCATTAAATATTCTTAACGACTGAAATGACTGTTTAATGGCTAACTATTCCTGATTTTTTACATATAATAGAAAACAGAAGAAAACACACAAATCACTTCCTCAGTGTTGAATAACAGAGACATGGATTAAGAGCTTTACCAGAAGATGATGAAAGTATTAACATTACTAAGCCACCCTCAAGACCTGAATCTTGCAATAATCACATACAGCACATAGTGAATAAAGACTGACTGACCTTGGTGGATCTTGATTGTGTCCTGTGCTCTTCTCCTGTGAAGTAGGTACACACACATTATTATAACAGCCAGTGCAGATGAACACAGTGTTACAGCAATGACCCAGTATCCTGCCAAGAGAGAATGACAGAGTGAGAGATGGGCAGGAAGTTATTGTAGGGATAAAGGTAACATCATGCAACAAAGTGGAGGAATATTAAACATGGAAGTTGAAAATCAAAAGACAGAGAAAGCGTGAAATGACAGGCGCTCTTAAGCTCAGTCCTTTCTGGTCCCTCTAATTTAGTGTTTCTCATCTTCTCATTTGTGAAAGGACTGTGCTTGAGTTTAACTGAAATAGTACAGTACATCACTTGACTGTCTAAGATTCAAGTGTTAAAATAGATAAATGTTCATTTACATTATGTTTTTTAGGAATAGAGAGACATGCATTTTTTCAGATTTGATATCACATTTTGTGGTCTTTCCTATTTTTAAATGATCAGTAAGAGGTCTAGTGGGTTGGTTTGAAATCCATTAAAATCCAGGGATGCTCATCTGAATTAATTTTACAGCTACTGATTTACAGTACTGTCATAAGCCTTGGGAGTGTCTCACAGTTATTGGAGTGGTGAAACATGGGCATAAGAGAAGGGGTAAAATTCCACTGCTAACATGGTTTCCATTTCACATAGAATTCAGGAGATTGTACTGTAAGACAACTTGCATCACTTATGTGACCGATGCCGCTAGCCACTGCTTCACTGGTGTCTAAACCACCATCTCCCTGGAAGTCCTAATTTATTCCTGGACCTGATCTGGAAGAGAACTAAGCTCCACCTCTGAAGGAACATAATTTTATGCAGGCCTGAAGCATGAAATGACGGAGGATATAATTGTATTTTCCTCTTATTTTCATTTGGACATTTTTCAGGGTGCCCCTTGGAGTGCCACCTCTTTATACTTATGTTTTTGCATTTCTTTGCCTTGCAAAACATATAGTGGATGTGTACAAAAATAATGGCAGAATATTTGGAGATGGGTGTTTTATAATAGTGGGGACAATTGTGGCATCCTGAGAAAGGTCCTTCAAAAGTAAAGTAAAAGCAATGGACAAGAAGAGATGGGAGTATTTGGTAATAATTTAAAGAAGAAAAATAAAACTTAAAACAAAAAGTTCATGCAGCTTAGGACAACAACACAGAGGAAAACTACACCAGAACTACAGCGATGGTGTTAGAATGACCAGATTGAAGAGACAAATCAGAAGAGAGTGCACCATTACAGGATACTGGGCAACAGAAAATGAGCTACAAAAAGTAGATATACAGTATGTACACTGTATTTAGAAAATATTTAGACCTCTTAACTTTTTTCACATTTTGTTATCTTGCAGACTTTAAATTAATTTTGTTGCATATCAATTAACTCTCTAAACTCCAGAATGACAAAGTGAAATAAAGATAATAGAAATGCTTGCAAATATTATATTTCATTATAGAGAGAAACAAGTCCATCTAATGTTCTCTAAAACAATGAACCATAAGCATATTTATTCAAACTGAGTAAAAAATGTGAATTACAGACCTCTATCTTCCAATATGTTATGACTTTTTCCTGTTAGAAAGAAAGACAAAAGAAAATATACAAGATTTATAAATCAAGCCATATTTATTCAATTAATGAAGACATTTCCAGTTGAAAAAGTATTTACAGTATCCTGGCATAAATGTGTCAGTTAAGTGGATAACAAGAAATATATGGTCTGTGAGGTTTAAAAGAGGTTATCACTTTTTATAAGATATTGGCTCTCTTCACCACTTCCTAATGCCAGCTTTACAACCCTGTTCTGTTTATCTGACTGATAGCTGAATTTTTATCATTTTGCAGTGCCCCTTCAAAAGTGGCAATTTTGAGTGTATTACAATATTGTTTGTTGATATTCCATTAAGAGTTTTCCAAAAAATGTCATCCTTTTCTAAAAAAAATGGAAAGAAAAAAAGAGAGAACTACAAGCATGACCTACTTCTAGTTTTTAAGACCTATATTTCAATAGAGAATATTCTGACGTGTTCATTGGTTTCCTATGACCAACACATATTAGAAATCACACATTGATATTTTGCTAAATCCTACATTTCAAAATGTAAACTGCAGATAATACAACAGAATTTGGAACCACTAAAATAATACACTAAATGTGTGGTTTCAGTTACAAAGACAACTGCAGTCATAAAAAGAACCTTGCTTTGTCCCAAGAAATCAGTTACAGGAGTTTTGACAATGAAAGGATGTCTAGGGGCAGAAAGAGGGTTG
Source organism: Erpetoichthys calabaricus (assembly GCF_900747795.2). Lineage (NCBI taxonomy): Eukaryota > Metazoa > Chordata > Cladistia > Polypteriformes > Polypteridae > Erpetoichthys > Erpetoichthys calabaricus. The sequence continues at coordinate 98,032,729 of NC_041402.2, read as the reverse complement.
ATGATTAGATTAAGCTTATTAAAGTTTTGTATACATTTCTTGCACAAATATCCACCCATCTTTCCTTTTTCAGAGCCTGTTTAATCACATCTAGAGAAGAAGAATGACAGAAATGTTCTTTCCTGTCATAAAACAAAACTTTGTAGTTGATGTTGGATGTCACCAGACCCCCAGTAATATCTTAGTTAACATTAGGGACACCTTATTGTGTGGTATTTATATCTTTGTTTCCTCACCCTATTGATTCATTCATTTATAATCACATACAGTTTGCTTATCCATCTACTTAATCCAAATCATGGTTGGTGTGTGGGCTATCCTACTATCACACAGTTTCTGGTACAAGGCAGTAACCAATGTTAGACAGGTTAGCAGTGCATATCAATGTGAGAAAAATGTTTTTGGATATCAAAAGCATTAAATGCCTACATTTAATGCATGAATATTATGATATGTATCAAAAAGAATTTAATAAAGGATTGTTTGAAACATACCAATGCCTTCTATTGGCAAAGTAGAGTGAAATTTGCCCTAAGCTCTGAGCAGATATGTCTTCTAAAAATGTCTCTTTGATTTCCAGATTTTCTTGCCTTCACTAGAGTTATTTACTCTAATACCCTTTTCTCTTATAACTCTTTTGATTGCAATGATACAATCTTTGCTTTCACTCTTTATTATTCCTGTAAAAAAGTTTTACTTGCCAATTCAAACAACTGATATTAAACACAATATCCAGGAAATATGATGAAAGGGAGGAAGTAAAAGAGGCCACTTATTCTTGTGCATACTAGAAAATAGTAAGAACAAGTTAGAGGTACCAAGAACTGAAATTACACATGCTATTAATATAACTGAGAGGTCTGAAAAATGAGCTACGGGAGTCAGAAACCCAAATGACAAAAAAATATAGAGTAAAGTGGAGTTACTTCCTGAAAAGTCATAGCGTATCTGAATATATTAAGGAGTAGAGGAAGTTACAGGACTATACATAACATCTCACACATGGAAAAAAAGTTATTAAAAATCTTTTAGAAATGTACAAACATCAGCTACCATAGACAATGCCATAAAGCACTTTTTCTATTAAGATTCGACTAGAAAGTGTTAGTAAAGGCCTTGGGCTCAACTTAGACCCCTACTTTTTACCACTTGCCCCACCTATCTGAGTCTGTGGCACAGCAATGCTAATCTCGTTGCAGTCATACCATGGGAGGGGCAACAGAAATAAAAGAGGAGGTCTGCTTATGTGTCTTTGCTAAAGCCTCTAAATGAATTATCTAGTGCTGCTTTTTTTTAATCTTATTGGCAGTATTTTGATTCTGCTGTTGCCAATTGTTTTAGATGTTTTATCTTTTTGTTAATGCTTACATTCTGTGCATGTCCGTAGCAATACTACTACCTCTAATACTAGGGCTATTATTGTTTACATTGTATTTCTTAGCTTTTTGCTTGCTTTTACAGCAGACTTCAATTAAATATTTTTTGTGTAACCTGCTGGTGACCTCCCCTACATACAGTGGTGTGAAAAACTATTTGCCCCCTTCCTGATTTCTTATTCTTTTGCATGTTTGTCACACAAAATGTTTCTGATCATCAAACACATTTAACCATTAGTCAAATATAACACAAGTAAACACAAAATGCAGTTTTTAAATGATGGTTTTTATTATTTAGGGAGAAAAAAAATCCAAACCTACATGGCCCTGTGTGAAAAAGTAATTGCCCCCTTGTTAAAAAATAACCTAACTGTGGTGTATCACACCTGAGTTCAATTTCCGTAGCCACCCCCAGGCCTGATTACTGCCACACCTGTTTCAATCAAGAAATCACTTAAATAGGAGCTGCCTGACACAGAGAAGTAGACCAAAAGCACCTCAAAAGCTAGACATCATGCCAAGATCCAAAGAAATTCAGGAACAAATGAGAACAGAAGTAATTGAGATCTATCAGTCTGGTAAAGGTTATAAAGCCATTTCTAAAGCTTTGGGACTCCAGCGAACCACAGTGAGAGCCATTATCCACAAATGGCAAAAACATGGAACAGTGGTGAACCTTCCCAGGAGTGGCCGGCCAACCAAAATTACCCCAAGAGCGCAGAGACGACTCATCCGAGAGGTCACAAAAGACCCCAGGACAACGTCTAAAGAACTGCAGGCCTCACTTGCCTCAATTAAGGTAAATGTTCACGACTCCACCATAAGAAAGAGACTGGGCAAAAACGGCCTGCATGGCAGATTTCCAAGACGCAAACCACTGTTAAGCAAAAAGAACATTAGGGCTCGTCTCAATTTTGCTAAGAAACATCTCAATGATTGCCAAGACTTTTGGGAAAATACCTTGTGGACTGATGAGTCAAAAGTTGAACTTTTTGGAAGGCAAATGTCCCGTTACATCTGGCGTAAAAGGAACACAGCATTTCAGAAAAAGAACATCATACCAACAGTAAAATATGGTGGTGGTAGTGTGATGGTCTGGGGTTGTTTTGCTGCTTCAGGACCTGGAAGGCTTGCTGTGATAGATGGAACCATGAATTCTACTGTCTACCAAAAAATCCTGAAGGAGAATGTCCGGCCATCTGTTCGTCAACTCAAGCTGAAGCGATCTTGGGTGCTGCAACAGGACAATGACCCAAAACACACCAGCAAATCCACCTCTGAATGGCTGAAGAAAAACAAAATGAAGACTTTGGAGTGGCCTAGTCAAAGTCCTGACCTGAATCCAATTGAGATGCTATGGCATGACCTTAAAAAGGCGGTTCATGCTAGAAAACCCTCAAATAAAGCTGAATTACAACAATTTTGCAAAGATGAGTGGGCCAAAATTCCTCCAGAGCACTGTAAAAGACACATTGCAAGTTATCGCAAACACTTGATTGCAGTTATTGCTGCTAAGGGTAGCCCAACCAGTTATTAGGTTCAGGTGGCAATTACTTTTTCACACAGGACCATGTAGGTTTGGATTTTTTTTTCTCCCTAAATAATAAAAACCACCATTTACAAACTGCATTTTGTGTTTACTTGTGTTATATTTGACTAATGGTTAAATGTGTTTGATGATCAGAAACATTTTGTGTGACAAACATGCAAAAGAATAAGAAATCAGGAAGGGGGCAAATAGTTTTTCACACCACTGTATGCATCCTAACCTGCAACCCTGTTTTGACTCATGCTGCCTGTATTGCATGTTAGAGCATTGCTACACTCTCCACACTTGAGGCTCAGCCATATCATAAATGGGTGGCTTGCTGCTGGCAGATAGCATGTATTTATAATAGAAGATGATGAATATCAAACTATATAACAGGCTGGTCCTGTACTGCACCTAATGGTATGGTATGGATTTCAAAAGTCCATGACCCCATAATGAAATAAATAGTATCAGAAAATTAGTGGATGGAAGGAGTAGTTACTGAGGGAGTGGATGAGTAGGTAGTGGAAAAAAACACTATGAGGAGGTAACATACACTTTGATATGGAAGAAAATGCTATAAACTTCTAAAAATTTGAAATTTTTAAGTAAGTAACATGCACATTGCCAGTGTTTTACTATGTAACAGCATAGCAATACAAAGATCCTGTGCATTTGTAGAGGTGCACTCTCAACTGGTATATAAACCTGAGGTTCTCAGATAACTTCTTAATCAATAGACTGGTGTGGAAGGAAAACTAAGCTGTATATCACTCACCAGATGTATCAGTTTGCTCTGAAGGGCTTGTATAAACAATTCTGTGTTGTGTTAGCTGTCCTTTAGTTGCTGTGGAGAAAGAAAGACATTAACCTAGATCCACTAAAAATTATACTTCTTTCTTGATAATTTTGATATCATCAATACTCAGCTTTAAAAAGGAGGTGCTCATAATTCAAAAAATTATTCCTTCTTGTAGGAAGTTCTAATAAAAATAAAAACTTGGGAGAATTTTCTTTCAAATGATGTTTGTAGTTAAGATAACACAAAATACAGAAACAGTGTCTCAAAATCACAGGCAAAGACATGTAATGTGTTCCTTACAATTGTTCCTTATAAAACCTTTTTCAGTATGTGAAGGCATGACTGGGTGGCAAGACCTGGCATAAGCAAAGCCAGTACCAGGATGGCACAAGGAAAGAGGTAGACCCTTATAGAAAGTTCCCATGATGGAGAAATAATCTATATAGCAGCAGGATAAGTCCTACATATGATATTCTATATTTAAATATTTTAATATGAGAAATGGAATGTGTTTCCTGAAAGTATCAAAACACTAAGAACATTGTAAACTAAATCTAAAACTCAATAATTATGATACAAGTATTTCCTCCAATCCATACCTAAAGTAGCATATAAAATCCTTCATAATCTATGTGCTGTCTTGCCCACTTGTTAATCTAATAGTCTTCTTAAACTGTTTAAATCTTGAACAAAATTTAACATCAGACAGTGCTGGCCAAACTGAGCACATTAAATTCATAAAAATTTAGAATACTAATATGATAATTTTATTTTCCTTATGAAAGTGCTATTGATTCTGAGGAGAAGCAGGAAAAATAAAAGAGAACAGGAAGTAAGAGTTGGTAAATTAAAGAGATAGTACTGCAAAAAAGAAAACCTACTTAGGAGAACATTGATTAAGTTCTTTGCATTTGGCTACAACTACCACCTTAATAAGCCAGCAGTTACACAAGATTTAACTTAAGTCATTGGATTGTTGATACCCATTCATACACCCAGCCTCTTCTATAAAGCTATTTAAGGGTTTTCTGCATTGAACACATGGGTGATTTGCAATCCCCAAGGACTTTGTATGGATACTGAGGTAAAGGACCTCCAGGGTAGCTTGATACTAGATGTCAGAAGTTTCATATCTTTGCCACCACCTCCTGGCCTGGAAGAGTTGCAACAGTCTGCAGCTAGTCCTCCTATCTATGGATCTTATTCATAAAACTTTGGCGTGGATTCTATCTATCTATCTATCTATCTATCTATCTATCTATCTATCTATCTATCTATCTATCTATCTATCTATCTATCTATCTATCTATCTATCTATCTATCTATCTATCTATCTATCTATCTATCTATCTATCTATCTACTTTTTCTTTGCAGATCCTGGCTGAAACAATTGTTCTGTAACCTCTGTAATGTATTCATATTTTAATTTAATCTTATTAATAATTACACATTTAAATTCAATGTATACATTAAAAATATATTACTTTAGATTTTTAATACTTTAGGAAGGTATAGTTTTGCTTTAATATATTTCACCTGTTTTTAATAGTTTAACATAATTTTACAGGCAGTTTCCACCACTTTTTATGTTTGCTTTTTTATAGAGATGGTCCTATGCTTTGGTGCTATATATCAATAAAAACTAATTACTGATAATAATCGATAAATATTTCATTTTTCTTTTGAAATTACAATACACAGATAAATTGATTAAATAGAAGTATATTTGTACTTACATGGTTTAACCATTATGTTTTCAGCTCTAGGTGTTACATTAGTAGCTATGAAGAGAAATAACAACAAAGGTATTTGATTTGCATTTAAAATCTTGTAATTATTTACTTAAACTATCTCCTGAACCGTTTAAAATGGAAGAAAGACATTTACTAACATCAGATAAATAAGATAAAATAGTTGAAGCTGATCAATTTTTAATTATTCCCTTCTAACCAAAAATCAGTAATTCAGGGAAAATGTCTTAGTATTTTTTAAAATAGACATTTGCTTACATTGGAAGTGAAATTAAAACTATAAGTGACCCAGACACTTCAACATGACTCTTTACGTTCAGGTGATAAAGATAGAGATGAGATATTCACCATAGCAAATTCAGAGCAGTACTGTGTATGAAATAACTTCTCTGCTTACCACTCCACATACTCACCATTGATTCCTTTAAAAAGATGTTTGAATAAATCAAGAGGTGTTTATTATGACCAATGAGAATACCATTGTACTTTTTTCCATAATATTTTGCAAACTGCAATGTCAGTAGTGTCGTCATGCACATACTAAGCATCTTTAACAAAGTTCTACATTAGACTGATTAGTATTCTTTCATTACCCCGACCTTTTCAATTTTCTTTATGGGTTTTCTTTGTAACATGTAGACTGAAGCCTTTCACACTTCATAAATTTTGATCACCCCATGACAAATACTGTTACTTAATAAAGATAGTCATAGATTGCACACAAATTAAAAACTTCTCCTAGTAGCCATGTAATGAAACATCAAATTTTACTATAAAAATAGACAGATTGGCTTTGAGGACCACGAGAACTGAGCTTGGAAGCTCAATCTTATAGGGGCCCGTGGTCACCACCAGGGGGCACCCTGATGCCTGGAAAGCCCTGGTCCTCAGCACTTCCGCCACACCCGGAAGTGCTTGGGGGAAGAAGAGCAGGGACACCCAGAGTGCTTCCCAGTGCACAGCCGGTACTACAGCCACACTGGGGAGAAGATTATCGGGAGGCACCTGGAGCACATCTGGGTGATTATAACAAGGGCTGCCTCCCTCCGTGCAGTGGCTTGAGTCGGGAGTGGAGAAGGACGGAGCTCGGGAGGAGAGGAAAGGAGGTGGCCTGAAGAGAGAGAGGCATCATTGTGAAAGGCCTGGAGTCTGGGGGAATTTTGGGGTTGTGTGTGTTTCACTTGTACATAGTATTGTAAATAAACGTGTTGTGGTGCTTGAAACGATGTCTGCCTGTCTGTGTCTGGGCTGCTTTCCACAATATATACACTAAATAGCTACTTAATTAGGTACACCTGTTCAACTACTTGTAAACACAAATATCTATTCAGCCAATCACATGGCAACAACTCAATTCATTTAGGCATGTACACATTATCAAGATGTCCTGCTGAATTTCAAACCAAACATCAGAATCAGGAAGAAAGGTGATTTAAGTGACCAAAAGTGGCATGGTTGCTGGTGCCAGACAGGCTGGTCTGAGTATTTCAGAAACTGCTGATCTAGTTAGATTTTTACATATAGCTATCTCTAGGGTTTACAGAGAATGGTCCACAAAAGGGAAAATATCCAGTGAGCGGCAGTTCTCTGGGTGAAAATGCCTTGTTGATGTCAGAGGTCAGCAGACTGGTTGAAGCGGATGGAAAGGCAACAGTAACTCAAATAACCACATGTTACAACCAAGATATACAGAAGGGCATCTCTGAAAGCACAACACATGGAACCTTGAAGCAGATGGGCTACAGCAGCAGGAGACCACACCGGATACCACTTCTGTCAGCTAAGAACAGGCAACTGAGGCTACAGTTTGCATGGATTCACCAAAATTGGACGATAGAAAATTGGAAAAACAGTGCCTGGTCTGATGAGTCTTGCTATCTGCTGTGACATTAGGATGGCAGGGTCAGAATTTGACATCAACAATGGTTCAGGATGGTGGTGGTGGTGTAATGGTGTGGGGGATATTTTCTTGACACACTTTGGGCCCCTTACTACCAATTGAGCATCATTTAAATACCACAGCCTACCTGAGTACTGTTACTAACCTTTTCCATCCCTTTATGACCTCAGTGTACCCATCTTCTGATGACTACTTCCAGCAGGATAATGTGCCATATCACAAAGCTCAAATCATCTCATACTTTTTTCTTGAATATGGCAAAAAGTTCACTGTACTCAAAAGGCCCCACAGTCACCAGATCTCTATCCAATAGAGTATTGAATAGAGCACATTTGGGATGTGGTGGAACAGGAGATTTGCATTGTGGATGTGCAGCCGACAAATATGAAGCAATTACATGATGCTATCATGTCAATATGGAGCAAAATCCCCGGGAAAGTTTCCAGCACCTTGTTGAATCTATTCCACAAAAAATATAGCATTTCTGAAGGCAAAAGTGGGTCCAACCTGGTAGTAGCCATTTACACCTAATAAAGTGGCCAGTGAGTATAAATTTGAACTTGAGTTTAAGACAGTTTGAGATTAAAATGAACAGGAGCAAAACAACATCCAAACTCAGATTTGCCAGAATTAAAGAGCTGAGCTATAAATGCTTCTTACTAAATCTTTATTTGAATGATCATTCAGTAAAACAAAATAGATAATGTTAAAGGTTAACCCCAGTTTCAGGAATGTTTAGGGTGAAGTTGTTAGGAATCTTGGACTCCTGGAATTGAGTATTCTTATCAAATATATTGTAAGGGAGGTACATGACAAACAGTGATCCAAAATGTACTCTGCTGATTGCAAAAATAAAAGTTAAGACAACTTCTCTAACTGCATGGGTACAAACATCTAAACACAGAGACAGACCTGGGAAGGCAACCTTTAATCTGTCAGTCTTACCACACAAGTTGTCTGATTGGATTCAGCTCAAAACATCTGCTGGTAGCTACTCCATATGGATTTGCCACCTACATATGGTCAGTCCATTAGTAGCTAAATTTATTTTGCAATTAGACCAATTAATGTGCTAGACCATTTATCAGCTCTGTAGTATTACTCAAGGTAGGGTTAGATATTTTTTGTGGGAGTGCTCTCAACTAAGCTAAAGTAGCTCAGAATTATTCATTGTGCAAGTTAATGATTCTGACAATCAACGCTTAGGAGAGCAAACAGTAAACAGTTGCTGTTTGAACATAGGGATAGCACCCAAATTACAATTTTTCCCCCTATTTAGTTTTGGTTTTAAGGTTTTTGTTTCTTCCGCAGGGATTTTCTAGTTCCCATAGTGTGTGTAGCTGCCACATGGTATAAGCCAAATGTTCTCTTTATTGTGCTGTTCTCGGAAAAAGAGGCTGAGAATGCAATGCTAGACTTGAAGTATCTTCATTAGATCCTGCTCTTTGTGGAGGATGTAGTCCTTTTGGACTCATCTGATTATGAAATGCAGCAGGCAGCAAAGCACTTTTCTGCCATATATGAAGCGGTCAAGATGAAAATTAGGACCTTTAAAAGTAATGTGTACCAGAAAGGAATTGATTGCTCCCTGTGGATTAGGGGTTAAGCAACTGCCTTATGTGGAAGTGGACCTCAGGTTTTCAGCACAAGTGAAAACAGCAGATTACTTCAGCAGTGGTATTACATTGAGTATTGCTATAGATATTGTTCAAGAAATGAGAGTAAAAACCTGGAAAGCTACTTTTAAGTTTTTGGTAGGTCTATGTCTCCATTCCCATGTGTGGTCATGACATTTGGATATGATCTCAGATACTATTTCAGAGTTGCATGAAAGGTGTAGCAGCTAAAGCATTTCTTCCTTTTGACTCACTGTTTCACACTGAGTAAATAAATACACATAAACAATTGGATAATATGATTTCAGCTGTAAATCTAATTGTAATAGTGTTTCACTACTAAAATATGCTGCATAAAATAAAGTTTGTTTGTTACCATTTTTCATGACAAAATCAGGATCTTGGCAAATCTGGAAGGCCTCAGAATAGAGCCACTGCTGCTATAAATCAAGAGAATCCAGCTGAGGTGGTGTTTTCATCTACTGGGGGATGTAAACGGAGTAGAACATACTTTAAATATGCTATCTGTCTTTGGGACAGGAGAACTCTGGTCACAATAAAACATTGGCCTTTGCTGAGAAAGAGGCAGTGTGACCATTACTGCTAAGTGAGACAAGTGGTTATTGAAAATGAACCCATAAATTAGAATATATACCTGCCCCTGCAGATTTTTTCAGAGGATATCTTCAGCCTTTTACCCCATGATGCTGAAGACATTGGGTTTTATTAAGTAAAAGAATATAAGCTATTGCCTTACGTAGAAACTTGGTTGTGACCTTGGTTGGTTCACATCTTGTGCATTCATCATCTACACACTGTAGTCCTGGCACACATTGACACTTGGTATTTGAGGTTGAAGTGCATTGTTCCTTGTTAATCAAATCTGGAATCAAGAAAAATGAAAGAACGTGTTATGTTACAAAGCTCAATATATAATTCAATGTTAAGATAAATGAATTACATGAACATTAAAATTTTACTAATTATTTGTATGGTGATGAGATGCCCATATTAAAACCAATAATGAACTGGACATTTTTCCTATCAAGTATGAATGATTATAATATTATTTTAAGACATATGAATCATCAGAGGTGACTGTGTGCAGAGGGTGCAGACCTATAAATACCTGGGAGTGCAGCTGGATGATAAATTGGACTGGACTGCCAATACTGATTCTCTGTGCAAGAGAGGACAGAGCCAGCTATACTTCCTTAGAAGACTGGCGTCCTTCAACATCTGCAATAAGATGCTGCAGATGTTCTATCAGAAGGTTGTGGCGAGTGCCCTCTTCTACCCCGTGGTGTGCAGGGGAGGCAGCATTAAGAAGAAGGACACCTCACGCCTGGACAAACTGGTGAGGAAAGGAGGCTCTGTTGTAGGCATGGAGCTAGACAGTGACATCCGTGGCAGAGCGATGGGCGCTCAAAAGGCTCCTATCAATTATGGAGAATCCAATGCATCCACTAAACAGTATAATCTCTAGACAGAGGAGCAGCTTCAGCGACAGACTGCTGTCACTGTCCTGCTCCACTGACAGACTGAGGAGTTTGTTCCTTCCCCAAACTATGCGACTCTTCAATTCCACCGGGGGGGTAAACGTTAACATCATTCAAAGTTATTGTCTGTTATACCTGCATTTTTACTACTCTTTAATTTAATATTGTTTTTGTATCAGTATGCTGCTGCTGGAGTATGTGAATTTCCCCTTGGGATTAATAAAGTATCTATCTATCTATCTATCTATCTATCTATCTATCTATCTATCTATCTATCTATCTATCTATCTATCTATCTATCTATCTATCTATCTATCTATCTATCTATCTATCTATCTATCTATCTATGTTCTTTTGGAAAAGATATACCTCTTATTTGAGTGTGCACAACCATGCTATGCTAGTAGTGAACGGATGGAGGAACAGATTTATGAATGGACTGATGGGGATGGTTGGATTGATAGATGGATGATTTTGCCTAAGTGAAGTATTTTTCCTCAGAGGTACCTCAAGATGTACTAAACCAAAAGTGAAATTTATCTGTAACACACTGGCTTGAAGCTCATTTAATTCATACACTGTCTGAAGACTAATTTTTAAACATCATGTTCTCCTTGATTTTCTATTTTCTATTTTGCTTAATTTTGGTGTACAATGATGCAGATGAATTTAATATCTTCTTCTTTTGGCTGCTACCATTAGGGGTTGTCACAGTGGATCACCTTCTTCCATATCTTTCTGTCCTCTGCATCTTGTTCTGTTACACCCATCACCTGCATGGCCTCTCTCACCACATCCATAAATATTCTCTTAGGCCTTCCTCTTTTCCTCTTACCTGGCAGCTCTATCCTTAGCATCCTTCTCCCAATATACTTAGCATCTATCCTCTGCACATGTCCAAACCAACGCAATCTCGCCTCTCCGACTTTGTCTCCCAACCGTCCAACTTGAGCTGACCCTCTAATGTACTCATTTCTAATCCTATCCATCCTCGTCACACCCAATGCAAATCTTAGCATCTTTAACTCTGCCACCTCCAGCTCTGTCTCCTGCTTTCTACTCAGTGCCACCATCTCCAACCCATATAAGATAGCTGGTCTCACTACCGTCCTGTAAATCTTCCCTTTCACTCTTACTGATATCTGTCTGTCACAAATCACTCCTGACACTCTTCACCACCCATTCCACCCTGTCTGCACTCTCTTTTTCACCTCTCTTCCACAATCCCCATTACTCTGTACTGTCGATCCCAAGTATTTAAACTCATCCACCTTCGCCAACTCTACTCCTTGCGTCCTCACCATTCCACTGACCTCCCTATTATTTACACACATGTATTCTGTCTTGTTCCTACTGACCTTCATTCCTCTCCTCTCTAGAGCATATCTCCACCTCTCCAGGGTCTCCTCAACCTGCTCCTTACTCTCGCTATAGATCACAATGTCATCAGCAAACATCATAGTCCATGGGGACTCCTGTCTAATCTCATATGTCAACCTGTCCATCACCATTGCAAATACGAAAGGGCTCAGAGCCAATCCCTGATATAATCCCACCTCCACCTTGAATGCATCTGTCACTCCTACTGCAGACCTCACCATGGTCACACTTCCCTCGTACATATCCTTTACAACTCTCACATACTTCTCTGCCACTCCCGACTTCCTCATACAATACCACAACTCCTCTCGAGGCACCCCGTCATATGCTTTCTCCAGGTCCACAAAGACAATATGCAAATCCTTCTGGCCATCTGTATACTTCTCCATCAACACCCTCAGAGCAAACATTGCATCTGTGATGCTCTTTCTTGGCATGAAACCATACTGCTGCTCACTAATCATCACCTCACTTCTTAACTAGCTTCCACTACTCTTTCCCATAACTTCATGCTGTGGCTCATCAATTTTATCCCCCTGTAGTTACTACAGTGCTGCACATTACCCTTATTCTTAAATATCGGCACCAGTAGACTTCTTCTCCTCTCCTCAGGCATCCTCTCACTTTCCAAGATTCCATTAAACAATCTGGTTAAAAACTCTACTGACATCTCTCCTAAACACCTCAATGCTTCCACAGGTATATCATCTGGACCATCGGCTTTTCCATTCTTCGTCCTCTTCATAGCTGTCCTAACTTCCTCCTTGCTAATCCATTGCACTTCCTGATTCACTATCTCCACATCATCCAACCTTTTCTCTGTCTCGTTCTCTTCATTCATAAGCCTCTCAAAATACTCTTTCCATCTGCTTAACACACTCTCCTCGCTTGTGAGTACATTTCCATCTTTATCCTTTATCACCCTAACCTGCTGCACATATTTCCCAGCTTGGTCTCTGTCTAGCCAATCGGTACAGGTCCTTTTCTCCCTCTTTAGTGTTCAGCCTCTCATACAACTCATGATACGCCTTTTCTTTGGCCTTTGCCACCTCTCTCTTCACCTTGCGCCTTATCTCCATGTACTCTTGTCTACTTTCTGCATCTCTCTGACTATCCCCCTTCTTCTTTGCCATCCTCTTCCTCTGTATACTCTCCTGTACCTCCCCATTCCACCACCAGGTTTCCTTTTTCTCCTTCCTCTGTCCAGATGTCACACCAAGCACCCTTCTTGCTGTCACCCTTACTACATCTGCTGTAGTTTCCCAACTGTCTAGTAATTCTTCACTACCACCCAGTGCCTGTCTCAGCTTCTCCCTAAACTCAACCTTGCAGTCTTCCTTTTTCAACTTCCACCATTTGATCCTTGGCTCTGCCCTCACTCTCTTCCTCTTTTTGATATCCAACGTCATCCTACAGACCACCATCCTATGCTGCTTAACTACGCTTTCCCCTGCCACTACTTTGAAGTCTTCAATCTCCTTCAGATTGACTCTTCTGCATAGGATGTAATCTACATGTGTGCATCTTCCTCCACTCTTGTACACCACCCTATGTTCCTCCCTCTTCTTAAAATACGTATTCACCACAGCCATGTCCATCCTTTTGGCAAAATCCACTATCCTCTGACCTTCTTCATTCCTCTCCTTGACACCATACCTACCCATCACCTCCTCGTCTCCTCTGTTCCCTTCATCAACATGTCCATTGAAATCTGCTCCAATCACCACTTTCTGTCCCATAGGTACACTGTTCATCACTTCATCCAACTCACTCCAAAAATCTTCTTACTCATCCATTGCACACCCAACTTGCGGGCATATGTGCTAACAACATTCATCATCACACTTCAAATTTCCAGCTTCATAATCATTACTCTGTCTGACACTCTTTTCACCTCCAGAACACTCTTGACATACTGTTCCTTCAGAATAACCCCTACTCCATTTCTCCTTCTATCCACACCATGATAGAACAATTTGAATCCACCTCCGATCCACCTGGCCTTACTCCCCTTCTGTTTAGTCTCTTGCATGCACTATATATATCAACCTTCCTTCTCTCCATCATATCAACTAACTCTCTCCCCTTACCAGTCATACTGCCAACATTCAAAGTTCCTACCCTCAGTTCTAAACTCTTTACCTTCCTCCTTTCCTCCTGCCTCCGGACATGTTTCCCCCCTCTTCTTCTCCTTCTTCTTCTTTGGCGAACAGTAGCCCAATTTCCACCAGCACCCTGTTGACTAACAGTACTGGAGGCGGTCGTTGTTAACCAGGGGCTTGACCGATCCGGTATGGAAATTTGTATTGTTGTCCGCATATTTGATTTGGCAAAATTTTACATCGGATGCCCTTCCTGATGTAACCCTCCCCATTTATCCGGGCTTGGGACCGGCACGAAAAAACAAACTGGTTTGTGCATCCCCTGTGGCTGGGTTATGCAGATGAATTTAATATAATCTGGTAAAATGATGCTTCTTTTTTTTAAATAATGTTTGATATTAATATTCTTCCATCCATTGCCCATTGAATCAGTTTAAGGTCACAGGTGTTATATAAGATGAGATATAAAGTGTGATTTGTCCAAAAAGAAGGTTCAGGATAAGTCATACTTTGAGTTATGAAGCAGAAATGGTCACTGAAGTGTAAGGGTGGCTTACTGGACTGCTAATGAGTTTTCTACATAAGGTGCTTCACTTTAGGTTGCATGTCTGCAAGGCAGAATATATGAGGACATCCGTGGAGACAGAGATGAATTTAGCATCATTCTGAGTCTCATAAATGCATAGATTGGCTTTGATGGGGAGGTTGTACTTTAGTATTGTATATTTGGGAAATCCACCCTGTATAGCAACAATGGACAACATTGGACAACTAAATCTGTCTTTGTCATTTCCTTTAAATAATTTATATTTCACTGAGTTCACACATCCTTACTTGGGAGTGTCACTGATATGCTATAACCTACAATCAATGGACTTTAAATGTTTTGAAAACATCTTTAAAAAATAGACTATTTTTTGAAATACATACTAAATGAAGTTGCAGGATTGAGGCTTAATCTTACTTATTAATTCATAGCAGGTGTTGAAGTACTGTAATTAATCAACCTTTAATGCCAGAAGGGATCCTACTCCATTGGAGCCTTGAGCATGGTCCTAACCCAAAAATTGCTTCAGTGGTGCTGTACAGTGGCTGACCCTGCACTCTGATCTCCAAAGATAATATGAAAAGGCAATTTTCCCTCAGGGATTAACATAGTGGACCCAAATGCCAAAAATACCAAATACCAAAATATTCAATTTTGCATCCTACAAAATTTATATGAAGATTTCAATGTACATGATTACTATAGCCTACAAGATCATGTTTTTTTTTTCATTTTAAGAAAATATCAAACTTGTCACTGTACTAGTTTTGATGATTGCAGCAACCTGCTGTGTACAGCCCACCCATCTATATGATAGTATATGCCTGTCTATATGTTGAAATGGTAGGTCACTGACTAGATTACACTCTTTTCTTTTTGACACTTGAAACTTCTTCACTTTCTCCCTGAGGCCTACAGCTTCCCGAAAGAAGTACAACAAAATGTGCTCCTGCCTTTGTTTTCCAATAACAAGCAGCCAAAAGCTCATTTCAGTAACTTGGGGGGCTGTCCTCTGTTAGCATTTACTCACATGGGAATTCCCCTCTGTTATGGTGGGTTTCAAAGGAAATGAAGAGCTGAGGCACAGAGAGGGCCTGCTTGCAGACAAACATCAAAACTGATGAAGACCCCTTCATCATAAACAGGAAGATTATTTTTGCTCAACACAGAATAATATAACAGATTGGAAAAATATCAAAACCGGCTCCTTAAAAGCTGTCTGAGGTAAATGCACACACATTCATTTAAAAAAAAACACAGTAAATGACTGACCACCATTCAAAAATACCACAGACATAGTTGTCAGAGACCTTTGCTGAAGAAAATCTGAGATCAGGTTTGTCCACCTCATGAAGAACCTGTGCATTTCATGGAATTCACTGGCCAGTATGGCTTTTGGAGTGAACAGTGTAACTAGTTATCATGTTCATCACAAAAAGTGTCAACATGCACACTGTGCTTATATTGGTTTTCTCCAGATTTTATTCTTACTTCCTAAAGACATAAATATTAGGTTAGTTTTTTGAGTCTAAACAGGCCAAATGTGAATATCATTTGTCCAGTACACCTGGGATAGGCTCCAGTTCTTCACAACTTAAATTGAATTTAATAAGGCAGAAATAGAATGGAAATATAGATAAAGGATTCTACATAACAAGCCTCCTGTGTATGGGCCTTATAAGAATTGTGTGAATATACAAGTGCAGGAATGAGTCACTCCGTTCCAGTAAAAAGCCAAAGTAGTCACTAAGACTAAAGGTGATGTTTTTAGTAAAATTGGCTGTGATGGGTCATTTCATTTTCCTCCTGGTAAAGTGTTAGATCATTCATTTTGGCCTGAGTTCACATCCTTGATTGTAAGCTCTTATGGTTGTGAAGTGATACTTTTTCTAGGGTTCCCCACAGCTATGTACAGTAGCATTTTTCAGTTGAGGGTAAGTTTTCCCATTAGTAAAAGGACTGTTTCAAAAACCTTTCTACACACAGATAAGATAATAAATAAGTCATTTAGCCCTTTCAGGCTTATCCTATCATAGTCCAGTTTGGAACTTTTGTGGGGACATCCCCAGTTTGTAATTTGTTTTTCATCTTTCTTTTAAAAGAACATCTGTTTTTTTCTATGAAGCTATAAATGCCAAAACATTTTGCTGTAATTTGTGGTATGGTTTCTTATTACTATTTTTTTTTTTTTGGTAGAGAGACCTACAATATCTTATGTAAAAAATAAAGAGAAGGTCAATGGGAAGTCCCCACAATTAGCACTATGTGTAAAGTGAGTGAACAGCTGAATTTTGGATATTAATTAGTCAGATTGAAATGTTCTGTAATAAGGGAAATTAACATTTTAGTGAATTCCACAACGCCCGGCAGTGAACATATATCCCATCCTGGGTTAGATCCTGTACAGTGCTGAAATATGACAGGACAGGCATCAGGTGCCAGTAATCCTGTACTGGATTAGCATGTTAGAAAATAAATCTTAATATATATATCCTAAAATCGACTTCTGTACTATATGACTTTTCTCTGTTGCCAAGTCAGCTTGCCTGTTGCCTGGTCAGGACTTCTGTACTATATGACTTTCTGTTTTCTCTGTTACCTGGTCCTGGATTGCAGATAGGAGCCAGAATCCTCAGTGGAAAGGACATCCTGTAATTGAGTTGAGGTTCATTGTGAGAAACCCCACATGGTATCCATTCATTTTTGTAAGTCACTATTTACACTGCAAGGAGCCCACTTTAACATCATTGGGCAGAACCAGCCCTGAATAATATGACTGGTCTTGTTTTTTATTGAACACACACACACGTTCATACCCACACTTGGGTATGTGCCTGGGAGTAACCTAGAGAAGACCCAGATAAAGAGAAGTGCAAACTCAACGAACACCAAGGTCTCAGAAGTGGAGAGTCAGAAGCACTAAGTAACCCTAATTTTAAAAGTAATATCTATAAATAATTTCAAGATATTAAAAATGGCACAGTAAGAGACACAACGTGTTGATACAGTATCATAGGACTTTAATACACAAATTTAATACATTTGCACTCTTTCAACACTTGAGGGCATCGTCAGGTGACGCTACACATGAAAATGGTGGCCTCTTTTATTCATGGTCTTTAAGTTGACCTAATTAAATGCCACCTCTAGAAAGCCCCTTATTGGAACAAATGACTCAATTTTTGCTGAAATAATATAATATTTATGTTTCACTTTGAGTGATAGTAATCTTATTTGAAAGATATAATGTAATCAGGTGACATTTAAAGCATCCTGTTTTGTGACTGGTTTTATCAAAGAGCAGACACTTTTGTTTCAGAAAAAAAGCAGACATAAATGACAAATATACCAAAATCAATACATACCATTTACACAAACTGTACAGTGGTCACAAGTTCTCTTGATGTTTCTGCTTGGATTATAATAATTCTTGTCACAAGGCTTGCACACAGTATCCCTGCCTCTTGTACACCTCTCGACCATGTATTCTCCTGCAGTTAAGGAAAATGATTTACATGTCTGGTTAGAACACATTTCCAAAGCTGTTGCCTAAATAATAATGGTGCTGTGAAGACTATACTGAAGCAAATGGAAGGTTGAACCCTAATTGGCATACAGATTAGATAGATAGATAGATAGATAAAGTATCTATCTATCTATCTATCTATCTATCTATCTATCTATCTATCTATCTATCTATCTATCTATCTATCTATCTATCTATCTATCTATCTATCTATCTATCTATCTATCTATCTATCTATCTATCTATCTATCTAATCTGTATCTGAATGCTTTGTTTAAATGCACTCTCTCTTAGCTCATTTAGTTTAATGCCAATTGACACTGAGCAATTCTAAGTGTCCACTGGCTTTTGTTGCCAGCCCACACACTCATTTTGGCAATCTTTTTGAGGGATCACCATTATCAAACACCTTGCACAAACAAAAGGCTTGCTTCATAGTGGACACAGCTGACCATAATGCTTGTCTGCTTTGATTGAAAGTGAAATTCAATTAAATTGTTCCTGAAATGTAACAGCGAGTTGATTTTTTTTCCATAAAATATGTCAGAACATTGGAATATTAGAAAAATTTAGATGAGAACAGGCCATTCAGACCAAAAAGGCTCACCAGTCCTATCCACGTAATTCCTCCAAGATAACATCAAGTCTAGTTTTGAAAATCCTACCGTCTACATACAACTTGCTTGCCTGTTCAGTGTGTCTGTGGTTCTCTTTGTGAAGAAAAACTTCCTAATGTTTGTGCAAAATTAAGAAATTAGACGGCTTAATGCATGTCTCAAATATTGGTGTAGGGCAGAAGGGTATAGGTTATGGGGCATTGGGACTCCTTCAGGAACAGATGGGACCTGTTCCGCCAAGACATTTGAGTAGGTTAGTCAAGGATTGTTTAAACTAGGGTATGGGGGGGTCAGGGTGTTTAGGACAGGCCAGGTTTAGAACTGTACTTAAAGGAACAAACAATAGTGTAAAAATAAGGAACAAACAATAGTGTAAAAATAAAAATGCATAGTAATGTAAATTCTAATCCAATGTTTAAATGTAAAAATAAAATGAGTCACGTATTAAAAATAGCATGCCTTAATGCTAGATGTATCAAAAATAAGACATGTGAGTTGGAATTGTATGTAGTTGAGCATAGTTATATTATAGCAGTAACAGAAAAGATGCGGATGAGTATAATATAGAGGGATACACATTTTTAGGAATTATAGACAGAACAGAAAAGAAGGTGGGGTTGCTGTTTATGTCAAACAGAATTTATATTCAATTCCTCTTCAATTGGACTATGAACCCCACTTTAGTGAGAACATCTGGTTTCATATGGAAAGCATAAGGGAAAGAGGAATAATTTTATGATTGTGTTATTGACCACTCAATGCAGACAGTAATTTCAATGCACATCTTTTCAATAAAATTAACAAGGCAAGTTTACAGGGGAATATTACATTCATGAGGGACTTCAACTAAATGAATATTAACTGTGATAAAGTTGCAAATAGTAGAATACAAGAGCAGGAGTTTTTAGAAGTATTCAGTGACTGTTTTTAACACAGTATGTTAAAGCACCAACTCAGTAAGAAGCCAGGCTAGATTGAGGATTTTGAAATAATCAGGATAGACTTGAGGGTATAGAGGTGGTTCAATCACTAGGTTCAAGTGACCATTATATAATATGCTTTGGAAGATTGTGGATGCAAAGACTAAAACTCTTAAGTTAAACCATGGTAGTGCAAATTTTGAGCAGATGCGACAGTCTAAGGAGGATAGACTGGGATAAGCTTTTCAGTGTGGAGACAGTTGAGGAGCAGTGAAACAGGTTTGAAAACATTCTACATATTATGCAGGGCAGGTATATACCTAAATGTGGAATTATTAGGAATTTTAAAAAAACTCTGCAGTGGGTTAATAAAGTTGAAAAAGAACCTGCAAAGGAAATAAACAGCTGTATAAGGTGTCTAAGACTAATAAGTACAATGTGAAGTGTAGGATTTATGAGAACATGAGGGCAACCAATAACAAAGGATATTAGGGAACCTAAAAGTCAGAGAAGAATATAGCTGATAAGGTGAAAGATGACCCAAAGAAATTATTTAAGTATTTTATCAGTTAAAGAACAATCAAGGGGGAGGTGAAGTGCATCAGGAATAGTAAAGGAAAATTAAAAAATACAGACAGTGAAATAGCAGATGCTCTAGACTTTCATTTTGCTGAGGTCTTCACATGTGAGAAGTATACGACCTCCCAGTGGGAATTGGAACTAATAAGAGCTAATAAGAGCTCCTGAGAAATTTGGAAATTTTAGAGGGTGAAGTGCTGCTTAGATTAAATAAGGTGAAATCAAACAAATCTCCAGGACCAGACAATATTTATCCTCAAGTTCTTATGGAGATTAGTGAGTACATATATAAACCCTTGACACATATTTTAGGAAGTCACTGCACATTGTGGAAATTCAGAAGGACCAAGAAATGGCAAATTTTATGCTTTTATATAAAAGGGGTGACCGGAAATATCCAAGCAACTATAGGCCAGTAAGCTTAATGTGCATCACAGGGAAATTAATGGAATGAATAATTAAGGGAAAGATTGAGCAACACATGACAAGAACAGGAGTTTTTCCTAAACAGTCAGCATGGGTTCAGAAGAGATGGGTCATATTTTAACAATGTACTGGAATTCCATGATGAAGCAATAACATCATATGATCAAAGTGGAGCATATAATATTATTTATAAGGTACCATATGAGAGGTTGGGAATCAAACTTAATTAAGTTGGAATTCAGGGTGTTGTTTGTAGATGGGTGCAAAATTGGCTCAGACACAGGAAGAAGAAAGTTATCATGTGAGGAACCCTATCAGAATTGTCTGACAATAAGAATGGAGTCCCACAGGGCTCAGTGCAAGGGCCGTTGCTATTTATAACATATAGAAATTATTTGGATAGGAATATAAGTGTCAAGCTGGTTAAGTTTGCAGATGATACCAAGCTATGTGGATTGGCAGATAATTTTGAATATCTTGAATCATTACAGAAGGACTTGGACAACATACAAGCTTGGTCAGATTTGTGGTCGATGAAATTTAATATAAGTAAATGTAAAGTAAACATGTAGGAAGTCCAAGAAGGTTATGCTCAAGCTTTATAATGCATTGGTGAGGCCTCATCTGGAGGACTTTGTACAGTTTTGGTCTCCAGGCTACAAAAAGGACATAACAGTCCCGGAAAGAGTTCAGAGAAGAGCGACTAGGCTGATTCCAGGGCTACAGGCAATGCATTTTGAGGAAAGATTAAAAGAGCTAAGCCTTTTCATTTTAAGAAAAACAAGATTAAGATGAGAAATTATTGAAGTGTTTAAAATTATGAAGAGAAATAGTACAGTGGATTAAACTGTTATTTTAAAATGAGTTGAACAAGAACACAGGGAACTAGATAGAAACTTGTTAAGGGTAAATTTTGCATAAACATTAGAAGGTGTTTATTTACACAGAGAACCATAGACACATGGAATAAGTTACCAAGTAATGTGGTAGACAGTAGGACTTTAGGCAAATTCAAAACCAGACTTGATGTTATTTTAGAAGAATTAAGTGGATAGGACTGGCGAACTTTGTTGGGCTGAATGGCCTGTTCTCGTCTACATTGTTCTACATATGTATCCTTAACAAGTTCCAAGTGTTCAGGTTAAGCTAATTTTAAATATTAAAATAATATTTATCATTAATATTATTATAACTAGTAGATGTAGTAACATTTACAAGCCCTATTAAAACAATTATAGGATAGGACAGCCAAAGCCTATATTTTTTGCTTTGAGTTAGTACAGTAGATGCTTTCATAATGAATTCCATCTGTATTTAGTATTTTCCAACTTGTTTAGTCACTTTCCTGATACTTCCTGAAATCGTGTGGTAATTCAACTTTGAGAGCAAAAACCTGAATTCCATTAAAATATTTCAACAATTTTAACGAGAATGGGAAATTAGACCAAAAAAACTTACCAATCCTATTCATCTAATTTTGCCTGAAAAACATTCATATTTAAGTCTTCTAAATCAAAGAAAAAATGTAATGTTTGTTTGTTTTACCATTATCCATTTAAGCTTCTATAAAAGAGGCTCACAAAGGACAAGAGGCCGTAATGATCTTCACTGTTCATACACACTTTGATTTTGTGTAAGCCATACACAAGTTATAAATTCTGCAAATATGAGCTATGGAGTACACAAACATGTGAGACCACATGAGTACATTAGAGAAGTTGAAACTGTCAACTGACCTTTAAATATATTAGTTAAATGACTTTTCATCAAGAGGAATAAACTGAACATGTGATGGCACAGTGCTTTAAATTCTGGCTAGGAAACTTCCTCTATGGATGCCACTGGTTCTTTATAGGTCAGTGTGTGTATTCTTTGGTTCCCCCGATTCTCAATATTATGTTCATTGAGTTATTGGGAATTCTAACTTGTGTAACAGTGTTAATCAGCACCATTTCTTATCACCAAACTATAATTATCATTTAGGCCAAGTGTCAGATTCAGGGCCATAGTGACTACAGGTTTTTATTTTAGCCATTATTTTAAATTAGTAGTCAATTACTGTTACCATTAAAGCAACATTCTTAGCACTATTTTAACTTGACTTGCTTTTTAGAATTCTGAACTCTTAATAGTTTCTTTGCCTATGCCAACAAACAAACCAAATAATAGTGGGATTCAAATAAAATGCTGGGGTATATTGTACAAATTGCTGAATGTAAATCTAGAAACACTATGGTCAGACAGAACTGTATAATCCTTTAGGGAGTTAATTTAGATCTTCTCAAGTCATTGAATTTCTTAAGTAAAGTAGTCAACTGTGTCCTCAAAAATAATTAATTAAAGACCACAGCAAAAGAGCATTTCTTCACACAAAGGGTTGTGGAAATCAGGTGCAAACTAAGAAGACATGGAGTTGTAGTAGAAACCTTGACAGCTCTATAAAGCATCTTGATGAGATATTGAGACATTTCAATTATCTAACTATTTATATTTACATTTTTCACTTAGTGAATGGTTTTATCCAAAGCACTTTACAGAAGAGGTCAGCATAACTAAGTAATCATCAGACTGGGGACTGTTTTGAAACAAGTCTTACAAGACAGTGTTATAAAATTGACTATAACAGGTAAGGAACTCTAATCCAAACAAAACAACATAAGACCAGTTACTCATTTCTTAGGAACTAAAAATAGTGTCAAAACCACTATCAACTAGAAAGATATTCACAAAACAAGATGAAGTATTTGTTTTATCCAAATTTGATAGACTGAATTATCTTCTCCCATTTGTCAGGCTTCAAGTGTTCTTACATAGTTAAAGCTAAGACCATGCCAGCTTTAAAAATATATCTGGAGGAAATATTGGTACAACTCCATTGTTAGCTAACGAAATGGGCTAATAATTATGGATGGAATGGTTTCTTCTTATTTGCCAGGGTTTTTATGTTCTTATAAAGTAGACATACAGCAGGCAGAGGGTGAGAATATTTTTGCACACTCTTTATACATGTGGTTTGTACTTCTCTCTTCAGCTGTCATTCAAACAGACAAATGTAAAGCATGCTTTCATACAGCAAGAGAGACGCAAGTTCTATGAAGTTAACTTTGTCACACCTTCATATTCTTTACGATGCAAACCCATCAGCTTTCCATGTAGACATTAGATAATGAACAAAGACTCTGACAGTGCTGTGTTTTGCAAGCAGAATCCAAATATACTATAGGTTTACCACTCTGAAAATCATAGCAAACAATTTATTCATGACCTTAACATGCTCTTCCTTTCTGTCACAACATTTTTAACAGATTATGGTAGTTAACTTCTGATGTAACAAATACTTTACATTGTGATGGGTGTGTAAAGGATTCATCACCTACAGTAGGGCGGCACAAGACAAGGTCCTGGCTCAACAATTATAAATGAAAGAAAATTGTGCAGCTCACCGGGAAACAGAAAATATTATTTATGAAAGCTAGAGGGCATATGCTGCCTAACCTTCTGATGGGGACAAAGAAACCTTGAAGAGTTAACAAGAGTGATCATGCAAGAAAACTAGTGAGGAAGGCCACAAAGAGATCCATGATAACTCTGAAGACGTTGCAAGCTACAGTGGTTAATAGCAAAATACAGGGAAATCCTTTTTTTTGTTTGGTTCTTTTTTCACCTTATACAATTTGTTGTATTATGAATTTGTTAGTTTTCACATACTGCTTGGGGTCAGAGCACATGGTCAGCCATTGTACAGCACCCCTAGAACAAACACAGGTTAAGGGCCTTGATCAAGGACCTAGTGGAGTAGGATCTCTTTTAGCACTAACAGGGATTTGAACCAGCAACCTTCCAGATACAAGTGCTGATCCTTAGCCTCAGAGCCAGAAACATACACCTTGTGAAAAGATTTGTTTTGCAGCAACATATTACCTGAAAGTATAAGCCCAAAGCTACATAGGAATGATTAAAAAGCCACAATGTTAAAGTCCTGGAATACCAGAGTCAGAGTTCTGGTCTAAGTCCAATCGAGAGTTCGTGACTTTGTTCATTCACATTCCAGCATGCAACCTGATAGAACTTGAGCAATTTTACAAAGAAAAATGTGGAAACATTTTAGCTTCTAGAAGTGCAAAGCTGGTAGAGGCTTGTCCACACAGACATAATACAGTAAAGCTGCCAAAGGTGCATCTTCTAAATACTGACTTGAAGGGAGTGAATAATTATTTTGCGTTTTATATTTGTAATGAATTTGGACCTCTTTACAGAAAAATGTTTTACTTTGATTTTAAATTGTAGTTTTCTATTGATCAGTGTTAAAAAAGCCAAATTAAATCTATTGTGTTTCAAAGCTGTATAATAATAAAATGTGAAAACTTACAAAGGGGGCTAAATACTTTTTTAAAAGTATTGTATGTTCTTCCATAAACAATTTTCTGAGCTCACTTACTCCTGGACAGCACTACAAGTAGAAGACATTGGCAGAAGTATCTATAAAGCAGAAGCTATCTCCGAGTGGAAACACTCTTTGGCTGGTCACACTAATACACTCACACTGGGTGTTCCAGCATGTCAGTACACTGTACTAAGAAACTGGTGTCTCCAGAAGAAATAAATAAACTCATAGATTACAAACAGACAAGTTCAAGGCTTATGAAGCTGCAAAACTAATATATGCTATAATATATATAACGGAGAGAGAAAGGGGGGGGGGGGGGGGTGGCAATATAAATGTATTAATAATTGGCATACTATAACTTATTACATTCCATTGCAGTTTTGCAAATCTTATAGCTCTGAAGCATCCATCCATCTAGCAAAAACAATGAAGAATGTAAAATACTTCTACAGTACTTGTTTATTTCTTCAAGGTGGCATGGTGATGCAGCAAGCAGAATTATCATCCATGTGATCACAACCTTTTTGTTTGTTTTATGGTTAGAATACCACTTAAAAAGTCTCTGGACTTAGAAATTAGAACTGAGACTGGGATCACTTTCTGTCACAGGGAATGGAGATCAGCATTATGGAAGTACCACAGCATAGAACCACTGCTTCTGTGGTTCGAGAGAAGCCATTCTATTTGGATTGGGCATATAGGTAGATGGTCCTGGACATCTCTATTAGGGGCTGTACCAGGAACAACCTACTGGAAAAAGAATCAGGGGCAGACCCAGTGGGTGCTACAGTTATTATATTTTTTGACTGCCTTGAGAGTATTTCGGAAATCCCCAAGAGGAGCTGAAGAAAGTCGCTAAGGACAGGATGGCGTCATCCATCCAGCTTGAAGTGAAATGATGATGCTACTGACAATGATAACAAACATATTTTTACGTTTTAACTCTCAGGTTACCTAATATTAACCATACATTATAAATAAAATATAAAAATCTCATCCATAACCACTTTTCCCATGCCTGTATCATCCTTAAGGATACAACACTTGTCAATTTAACAGCAGAAAACTTACAAATTAGAACAGGAAAAAACACTAACAACTGTTTATACAAATGAGTGAATAAAAGAGTAAAGTACCACTGCCCACCCCCAAACAAAAAAAAGAAAAATACAACTAATATATTTTAAGGTGACTAATATCTACCTGGACAGTACAGTAAAGCTAAACCACAGAAACATCAGTCATGACAGGAGTCAACCCAAGAGGGCACCTCATCCTACACATGGAGAGTCTAACATGGACATCTTTGAGATGTGAGTGTGAATCAGAGTTTCAAAAGAAACTTATTTAGTGGAAAGGATATCTTGTAATCTGTACACAGACAGTAGAGTTAATGATGATGATGATGATGATGATGATGATGATGATGATGATGATGATGATGATGATGATGATGACAATTATTATTATTCTAGGTAAGGAGTTGTGGTCATTAACTATGGGTAATGACAGAAAGAATGAGATCACGAGTACAAACAGCTAAAATAAGTTTTCTTTGTAGGGTAGTTGGGCTGACACTGTGTGATAGGGTTAGAACCTTAGATATTTAAGAGAGCCTCAGATTACAGAATTCACACCTCCAGGCTGAAAAGAGCCTTTTGAAGTGGTTTGGGCATGGTGTAAGAATGCCCCAGGGCATGGAGACCCTGTGGTAGACCCAGAACACGATGGAGGTTTTATATGTCTCAACTGCCTTGGGAATGCCTGAGATTTTCCTAGGAAGAGTTGCAATCAGTTGTTGGTGGACAGAACCACAAAAAAGACGATGATGATGATGATGATGATGATGATGATGATGATGATGATGATTATTTATGTTGCAATGTGATTATCCTATCCCCAGTTTGTTACTGACTTTAAGTCCAGTGCTATCAGGGTCACTCTCCTGTTCATAATGAAAGTGAATTTAGGCTACATAAAAAAACAAGGGCTGAAGCATGTTTTTTTTTTTTTTTTACTAGCAGAAGAACAATTACATTTTACACGAAACAAAGCATTGTTATGCATTTTCAATATAGTCATTTGTAATCAGTTTTAAGGGGTGTAAATGGTTAGGTAATAATAAATCTAATGAATGCTGTTATGTTAAATCAGATATGAAGAAAGTATGCAATCTGGCCACATTAAAGTGTAATGCTTAAAATGAAACATTAAGTTCCACAATGAAGAGAAGATTCCGTATGTAAACTGAATTTACATTTGCCATAAATTATGTTCATAAACCTTATGAATTTCTGTTGCAAATAACATGTATTAGAATACACAATACATATTATAATACATATGTATTACTGCTGTTCAAATTTCTCATGTAAGTAAACATTAATATTACTGGTTGCCAATCTTATATTTAGAAAGTTTAATGTTACATATAAATTCATTATATTTATGAATATCCTTTTGTATTAATAAATACACTGTGTACAGATAAACTAATGAAATTATAATCATATTAACACATAGTAACAGGTGAATTCAAGAAGTCAGAAGTTATAATTCAATTTAGCTACACAGGGTTTCATTTACTGCATATAAAAACTGTACATATTTGATTCCATTAATTTTATTTTTGTCTAGCACTCATCAAATCAGCTCCTGAATAGCACACTCCAGTACAGGATTACAGCTGGAGCCCAACAGTACTTTGAGCAAGACAGAAATAGCTCTGATCGTGAAGCCAGGCTATCACTGAGACACACAAACTTGCTCCACGCCAAGACAAGAGTGTAACAGTCACATTTATGTCACATATGTAGCAGGAATAACATCAAAAGTAGAGAAATTGTTTTAAAACCAAAATTATTTCCTTTTCTTCTGAAATGTATAAAGGTGTGTGTCTCTCCATACACTCCAACTGACAAACTAAATTTATACAATGCCAATGAGTGGATATTTGCTATGTATTGTAACTAAACAGTTCAAAAATCAAACTTTTGTTCTACATCTGGATGTTTTTAGTTTTAACAGGTGATATACAGCGAATCTTTTCATTATAAATGCAAAGTAACCTTTTTTGCTTGACTCATGTTTACTGGAATGTCTAATTGTAGGGAAATAACTAGATGGTATAATTATTGGTTAAAAGCCTGTTTTCTTTCTTTCTTTCTTTCTTTCTTTCTTTCTTTCTTTCTTTCTTTCTTTCTTTCTTTCTTTCTTTCTTTCTTCATGTTTACATTTTATAACTGGACAACGTATGTGTTAACATTAATCATATTAGTGTTATTTTACAGCTACAAACAACATTTAAAAACTAAGACAGTTCTAAGAGCTACTACTGCATATGTGCAGTTCCACATGAACCATTGTAGCTGATGACTTCGCTAATCATAATGAGCGGAGGTTACATCACAGCCACATTAAGTGTAGGGAATTCACCTAAACTGCATGACAGTAATGCTTAATTTGAATAAATGTAGTCAAATCTTTATACTCCAATTTTTATTTGGAGTTTTTAAATTGTTGATTTTATGCAAAGTAAGACATACGGTATTGATATGCTGAAAAAAACACTGTAATCATATATGTAAATATCGGCATCACACGTTTACTTTACTAAATAATGATATTTATTATTACTATATGTTTAAATATGTTCATTCGATTTTGGTCATGTAATAGTTTCTTGAAAAGTTATCGAATATTTTCTCCCAAAAACTGGACCAGATTTCATTCAGTTCTTTGAATATATTGCTTCTTAATTTATGTATACGTAATTATGAATGTATTTGTTGGATGTTTTGTCTATATAATTCTTATTGGCTAAATCCATCCATCACATTGTCTAAAACCCTTAAATCGATTTTCAAGATTGCGCATGGGTTCACCTCATTCCTGCAGTACGGAACATGAGGTTGCACGGTGCTACATGGGTTATTGGCTCTTTTAAAATCAAAATCCATCTGATAAGAACTTATTTAGGATACAGAATCAGCAGGGTAAATTCCATCTCTATTACCTGTATATTTAAATTACTCTGTTCTTTAAATTTCCCAGTTCGTCCTTTGCTATATGAGCATCACAGTCTCACAGAGACTTAACTGTTTTCAAAACTGCGCGTTTAAAATTGCTTCAATTAACTTAATGCGTGTTGATTTCATGCACATACGATACATATGAGAAAAATTCTCTTTGTCAGGTGTAAACCTTTGAAAGTAATAATAATTATATATTGCATGTCCTAAACATCGCGTTAACAGTATTTTCAATAGAACTGTACTACATACGAAAAACACCTTAAATTATTACTTACCAGCTTGGCATTTGGTGCAGCATTTGGAGAGCTGGTTCATTTTGTACTCCGTGGCTGTGTTGCATTGAAGATCAGCAAATAAAGCAGAAATCGAGGAGAAGAGAAATAATCCTAGAAGTACGTTCCGTCCTCTGGACTCCATCAAACGAATAGGGCTTGACTGTAGTCCTTCTATCTTGAGCGTCGACAAAGGAGTGAATGAGAAGGAAGCAGCTCATTAGAATTTAGTGTGCTGATTCACGTGGTCGTCTGTACTGTTTCCCACCAGTGAACGATTCATATAGGGACGGATACTTTTTGATGCCTTAGTCAATATCAAACATTTCCACAAAAAGAGAGATAGAGAGAGAGGGAGAGAGAACGAGAGAGAGAGAGAGAGAGAGAGAAAATGAGCGTTTACGAGATGGTCAGATAGCAATAAAGATACTACTAATTTCAGTTCATATAAACAACGATGCGAAACCACAAGCTCTTTGAACAAGAAAAAAAAAACCCTGCACCCTCTCTTTAACTTGCTGTTTAAAATAACGCGATTAACTGAAAACGTTATTAAGCCATTTTAATGTGTTTTTTTTTTTCAAAATCTGATTGATGCTGTGAGACATTTATCCGTTTAGTGCCCCCGTCCCTAACTTGCGCCAGAGCCTGACTTCACGGTCACTCTAGCAGAAAAAACAATTCATCCGCTATTAGACTTCGTGGTTACCTGACTTCTTGTTTTAATTATATTTATATTAGTCATCAATGAGAAATTTTCGTGTGCTTTAAATTGCATATAATGTATAAAAATGAACTTAAAGATGAAATACTGGTGAATTGGTTTGATTTTATTTCATAAAAACTCTCTGACCCAGTAACGGTAAACACTGAGAAACCGGGACCTTCCTGCAAAGGTAAAAGGGGAGTGCAGGACAGGGTTTGACTGCAATATAATAATAATAATAATTCATAATAATCATTCTTTACATTTATATAGTGTTTTTCTCAGTACTCAAAGCGCTATCCATGAAGGTGAAGGAGACATTGTGCCTTGCCAGTATTTAGTAACAGGAGTAATGAACAGTGTGCTTCACATTAAATGATGCTAAATAAGGGGCCGTGCAGTAGTTGGACCTGCACTTTAAGACTAAAAGGAAAAATGAAGTAGAGTGCCTCATGAGGCCTCAAAACCATCCCTGTCAGATTGTTTTTAATTGTCATGGGTTTATATTATTATTTCATTTGCATGTGAGTTCATCAATTTGTTACGTGAGCTAAATAATTCTGTTTTAAACATCTTACAGTAGAGAGCTTGTGATGCTCACAATTTCGGATTCATGGATTCAAAACCAGTCCGCACTTCAACTCTGTGGAGTTTGCACATACGTGGAGAAGTTTTTTTCTGATTATTTTATAGTTTTGGGTGTTGTGACAGCTCAGTGGTACCAATGCTGCTTCACAATAAAGATACATTCCCTAATTCTCCCTGCATGGAGTTTGCATGTCCTCCCTGTGTGTGCATGTGTTTCATCCAGGTGCTCCTGTCTTCTTTCAACAGTCTAAAGACATGCCAGTTGAGTGGGATGGCGATACTAAATTGGTCGTAGTGTGTGGCTGGTTTGTGTGTGTTTGTGTTTGCCCTGCGATGGACTAGTGCCCTATCTAGGGTTTGTTCCTGCAGTATGCCCTAGGATAGGCTCCAGCACCCCCTGAGACCTTGCTCAGGACTAAGTGGGTTAGATAATGACATGACTATTCTAGGTTTCTCCAATAATACATTGGGCCCCTGTTCTAATAGCAAAACAGACACATACATAGGCATCAGAAACACCATGGGGCCCTATGCTCCTGGGAACTCTGGCCAGTGCCCATTGTGCCAATATATTAAGATGGCCCTGGGCTGTGATTAACTGCTGTTCTGTCCACCGCGGTTTACCTTTCTTTATGTGAAATGCTCCACGTTTCCAAAGATGACTTCCTGATATATCAGGGATAGGCATTTAGTCACCTTAAAATATTTGTACTGTATTTTTTTTCGGGGGGGATTCAAGTTGGCATTGGTACTTTACTTTTTCATTCGCCCATTTTAATCTTTTCTGCTTTTTAATTGACAAGTATTGGTTCCTTAAGTATGCAGAAGAAGTGGGAATAGTGGTTATGGGTGAAATTTCTATGTGCAGTTTATTTAAGGATGTATAGTAAATATTTCATAACCCGAGAGTTAAAAGATCAAAAATATTATTGTCATCATTGTTATAAGATTATCATTTTCACATCAATGCTGTACTGATCAGGCCATCATATCCCTAGCAACTTTCTTGGTGACTTACAAAACTGTCTCAGGACATTTGAAAAATTTAATCCCTGAAGTCTGTGGGCCTGTCTCTGGTTTTTCTTGTTGTGGGTTGTGTCTGGTACTGCCTCTATGGAAGATGTCCGGGGCCATCTAACTAAATGCCCAATATAACTCAGCTAGCTCCTCTGAAAGAACCACAGAATCAGGGGTTCTACTCTGAGGATCTTCCATAGTGCTCTGCTCCACCCACTATAGCAGAAAATGAGCCGAGTAACACTGTACATTCCCTCATGTTGGCTGCTCACACTTGCAATTTTAATCTTTTAGTCAAACACTCAGACCTTGAGATCTTAACTAAATTTGACTTTTAGTTTCTTAAATATTATTGTCAGTTGGATGGAAGTTTCCAAAGAGTTACAAGTGTCATGACATTTACCTTTTTAACTTTAATGACCAAACTTTTAATCAGCAGATGCATAATCATGGTAGATCATAAAGATAGATAGAGATAGATAGATACTTTATCCCATATGCTAGAACAAGAGTAAACGATGGCTCCCAAAGATATTCTGTGTTAGAAACATATATAATAATTAATTTTTAACATATGTATCTCAGAAAAGATAGGCAGACATGTCGTCAGCACTCTCAGCAAAGGTCAGAGCACTGTGACATTTCCATTTAAAAATATTTTGTAACAAATGTTGTTTTGGAAACCATAGTGTCTTGTTTCTTTTTTCTACTTTTTTGCATATTTAGCTTCCTGACTTTGAAAGAGGTTAATAAACTGATGCTTGCAATTTGGGTAAGAAAAAACTAATAATTATTTTTTGTATTTTATAGTGTTATTTATCAAAACAACCCCTGAGGCATTTGCACATTTTCCCAATCTTACATAATTTTTTTTCTATTTAATTTTCTACAACATCCCAAATACACGTTAGGCTGACTAAACTGGTCTTGTGTTTAGTGAGTGTATGTGTGTGTGTGTGTGTATCTTAAAAATTGACTGATGTCTTCTTCTTAACAGACCCTGCTTTGTGCCTGATGTTGCTAACATTGTGTCTGGCTTCCAATGGTACAAGCAGCACATTCTACAGTTTCAGGTTAATCCTACATTGGTTCAGTTGGTTTTATTAGACTTGAACCTTAGCCGCTTTGTGTTAAAAATCCTCCTAACACAGCGACGTAGCCAGAGAATACATTGCTGCCGCTACTTGGTTCACCCTCTGACTAAACTGTGTGCATGCAATCTATGAAGAAAGGCAACAATTTCCACGTAAGTGCTTCAAATCCTGTTGGATGCCAGTTTCCAGTTTTGATTGCCTACCATATTACACACCGGTCAACCAATATGGGTGTCAGTGTTAGCCCTGAAGAGAGGTTACTTGTCACCTTGAAGTAAGCAAATATACAAACAGTACTCACATATACACTCATCCAATGACATTAATAATTCATAGTAGTTAAAGTATTAGCACTAACCTACAAACTTTTTTTAATTTTCCATTAATATCATTATTATTTTGTTGATAATGTGTGTAAATGTGTGTGTGTGTGCACATGTAATCATGGGACATATCTGGTCCTCCAGAATGTTAAATGAACATCATATAAATTGCAACACAGATGTTTTCTTGGAGCTTATCAGGATTTTGGCAGAAATTGACGCCAAGAAAAAGCTGTAAACAATGTTTTTTTGATGCCATCGAAACGCGTGTCCGACCAAATGGACATGGTGAAAGTCTATGTGGACAATCTGATTGGCTGCAATGAACAGAAAAACATTCAGGGCTCAATCCACGCTCACCTGATGCTATATATGGGAGAAAAACACTCAGTTCAGAGGTCTGTGTGGACAGGGCCTAACGCATAAAGATGTTTTCTTCATGCTCATCGGGATTTTAGCAGAAATTGACGTGAAGAAAAAGCTGCATGCAACATTTTTTTGATGCCATCTGAACATGCATCCAATTAAACGCAAGTGATGAAAGCCTTTGTAGACAGTCAGATTCACTGCAATGTGCAGAAAAACGCTCTGTGTTTGATCCGCTCTCAATTGATGCTACAGATGGCAGAAAAACAGTCAGTTCAGAAGACCGTGTGGACAGAGTCATAGGCCCCTTGGCCTCCTTGTATTAAAGATACTCCTGATATGGCGACATAGGCGGAGAAAACATCGTCACCGCTTCTGGGTTCACCCTCTGACTGAACAGCATGTGAAGAAAAGAAGTTTTTGTGTAATCTGTTAAGAAATGCGACAATTTTCACATAAGTTCTTCAAATCCTGTCGGATTTCAGTTTTCAGTTTTGATTGCCTGCTGCAGCCTGCCAGCTGTGAGCCATCATATTACACGCCAGTCAACCAATATGAGAATCAGTTTTAGCCCAGAAAAGAGGCTAGCCTATTTGTCACCTTGAGATAAGCAATGTACGAAGTTGTATATGCATTCACCCACCAGCATTAATAACCCATAGTAGCTAAAGTTACATCATTAGCATAAACCTACAAACTATTTTGAATTCTCCATTATTATCATTATTTTGTTGGTAATGTGTAACCAGCGACTCCTGCAAGAACCACTAGAAATTCTGCACAGATGGAATGAATACTTTGCAAATATCAGTAATGAAGAGTTCCTCCACCTGCCTATTCCACCTGGCGATCCAGTCTCCAGCAGTGTTCTCCCGATCATGAATGCAGAGACAGAGGCGGCGATTAAACAAAACCAAAATGGCAAGGCTCCTGGGTCGGACGACATCCCAACTGAAGTCTGGAAATTACTTGGGCGTAAAGGTGTGGAATTACTAGCAACGTTGATGAATCATTGATGAAGAGATGAGGCCTAAATCCTGGATGACCAACACTACGGTACTAATTTAGAAAGAAAAGGATGGTGTCAATGGCAGCGGAACTTATTACCGTCCCATAAACCTCCTATGCTACGACATGAAGATCTTCCTCAATCATCGCCTCCGAAATCTTGTAATCATCAGCCCCAACAAATGAATGTAAGGATGTGGAACCATCGACACCATCCATGCCGCCCACCTGCTCATGGAACAACTTTGGGAGAAAAATAAAACCATCCAAATTGCATTCCTGGACTTAAAGAAGGCTTTTGACAGGGTACCACATGCCCTGATCTGGAGAGCCCTCCTTGAACATGCCATTCCCGAAGCTTTTGTGCGATGGATCCAGCTACTTTATGCCAATGTAATAAGCACTGTGCGATGTCCCATCGGTCCTCACTTCCTTTTCCAATCCAAGTAGACATCCACCAAGGCTCGGCACTATCACCCCTGCTCTTCATCCTATGTATGGACACAGTTACAGTGGATATCAAAGGTCCAACTCATAATCATAACCACACATTAGATTTAATTATAACTTACAAAGTTGAAATTCAAAATTTAATTATTACTCCATTAAATGAAGTTATTTCTGATCACTACTTAATTACATTTGATTTAGTCCTGCCTTTGCCAACACACTCCCAGATTAAAACAAAGACAGTGCGACATCTAGATTGTAATTCTGCTTCAAAATTTATAGATACTTTGAGTAAGTCGAGTGTAATTGTGGAAAACCATTTAGATCAGTTAACATCAAATGTAAACACGGAAAACAATTTAGATGAGCTAACATCACATTATAATGTGACCTTGAGACATGCTCTGGACACAGTGGCACCCCTTAAAACAAAAGTGATCAAAGCACATAGAAACTCTCCCTGGTTTAATGAAAACACTCGAGCTCTTAAATTAGAGTGTCGAAAACTGGAACGCAGATGGAGAACAACAAAGCTACAGGTCTTTCAAATTGCATGGACAGAGAGTGTTAATAAATATAAAAAAGCCCTCTTTAAAGCTCGGTCAGAATATTATTCTACATTAATAGATAGCAATAATAAAAATCCTCGGGCACTGTTTAGAACAGTGGCTAAATTAACAAATGGAAATTCAGATCAACAGTGCAAAATACCAACAGACATTAGCAGTACAGACTTTATTAACTTCTTCAATGAGAAAATTAAAAATATAAGATCCCAGATCTCTGCATCACAGTACAAACCAAATACTAGCTTAGAAGACCCTGTCTCACATTGCACTCAGCACTTTAATAATTTTAATCCTGTAACTGAGCAGAAAGTCTTCAGTTTAATTTCTAAAATGAAGCCCACTACTTGTTCCCTAGATCCAGTGCCAACAAAACTAGTAAAAAGTGCAATGGATGTTCTTGCAGCGCTTATTCTAAACATTATCAATAGTTCATTATTGCATGGCACAGTACCTGATGCACTAAAAGTGTCAGTCATTAAACCATTACTTAAAAAGTCAGACCTTGACCCACATATACTAAATAATTATAGGCCTATTTCAAATTTACCATTTCTCTCTAAAATACTAGAAAAAGTAGTCGCCAGTCAGCTTCAGACAAACCTTATGCATTACAATTTATTTGAGAAATTCCAGTCTGGTTTTCGCACTGGTCATAGTACAGAAACAGCACTAACACGGGTTGTAAATGACATTCTGATATCCTCTGATGAAGGAAACTCCACTGTAATTATGTTGTTGGACTTAAGTGCAGCATTTGACACCATTGACCATTCTATTTTACTGCACAGGCTAGAAAATGATGTCGGGCTTACAGGCACCGTGCTCGCTTGGTTTAGTTCTTACTTATCAAATCGATTCCAATATGTACAGAAATGTGCTGACAGTACTCCATCATTATACACAGAAGTTCAATATGGTGTCCCGCAGGGCTCAGTACTGGGACCTTTACTGTTTTCACTGTACATGCTTCCACTGGGATCTATCATTAGGAAACATAATGTTAATTTTCACTTGTATGCAGATGACACCCAGTTATACCTTTCATTTAAAGTTTTTCCAATGTTGTCTTTAATTAGTTGTGTTAGTGAATTAAAGGAGTGGATGAATAAGAACTACTTGTCTTTAAATACAGATAAAACAGAGATGTTAATTGTTGGAGGGAATGATGCTGATCACAACAATATTTTGTCATCATTTAACTCAGTGGGAATCCCAGTCAATTTTACTGAATCAGCCCGCAATCTAGGAGTTATCTTTGACTCTAGCATGTCATTTAAAGCGCATATTACAAAGTTGTCCAAAACATGTTTCTTCCATCTTAAAAATGTTAGGAAATTAAGGCGCTTTTTAAATAAACAGGATTCTGAGAAACTAATTCATGCATTTATCTCTAGTAGGATTGACTACTGCAATGCGGTGTTCACTGGATGTTCAAACTGTTCTTTATACAGCCTCCAGTTAATCCAA
The DNA here is from genome assembly GCF_900747795.2 of Erpetoichthys calabaricus. Lineage (NCBI taxonomy): Eukaryota > Metazoa > Chordata > Cladistia > Polypteriformes > Polypteridae > Erpetoichthys > Erpetoichthys calabaricus. The sequence goes on along the minus strand of NC_041402.2, from coordinate 97,995,875 downwards.
AATGCGGCTGCGAGAATTATTACAAGAACAAGAAAATACGAACACATAACTCCAGTTCTTAAATCCTTACACTGGCTCCCAGTTAAGTTTAGGGCAGATTTCAAAATCCTTCTTTTAACATATAAAGCATTAAATGGTCGAGGTCCGGCTTACTTGTCTGAACTTATCATGACTTACAAACCAGAGCGCACATTAAGATCTCAAGATGCCGGTCTGCTTATGATTCCAAGATTAATAAAATAACAGTGGGAGGTCGAGCTTTTAGTTACAGGGCCCCTAAACTGTGGAATGGTCTGCCTGCTACTATAAGAGATGCCCCTTCGGTCTCAGCTTTTAAATCCCGGCTGAAGACTCACTACTTCAGTTTAGCATATCCTGACTAGAGCTGCTGATTAACTGTACAGACTGCATCTCTGTTGTTAGTCATTAGCACTTAAACATAAGTAACATGACAGTTATAATTGTATACTAACCCTCACTTATTCTGTTTTTCTTCTCGGTACTCAAATGTGGCACTTGGTGCCATGGCCCACCTGCCAAGTTGTTTTGCCTGCCTAAGGAAAAGTCATCCCAGATGGAGGATCGCGGGAATCGTGGGGAAAGAGGGGTCCTTCATCGGATTGGCTGGCCCAGCACTGTTTCAGCCGTGGACTGGCCAAATGGGGGAGGCAGCTTGAAGGATGAGGTCTCCAGGACTCTATACAAATCCAAATCTTATTATGGGATATATCATCTACTGTTAAATTCTGCTCTGTACTTCTAAAATTTATATTTTTTATTTCTTACTATATTGAGAAATTGTTCTGTTCTGTGTACTGCATTGTATTGTATTGACCCCCTTCTTTTGACATCCACTGTACGCCCAACCTACCTGGAAAGGGGTCTCTCTCTGATCTGCCTTTCCCAAGGTTTCTTCCATTTTTCCCTACTAGGTTTTTTTGGGAGTTTTTTCTTGTCTTCTTAGAGAGTCAAGGCTGGGGGTCTGTCAAGAGGCAGGGCCTGTTAAAGCCCATTGCGGCACTTCCTGTGTGATTTTGGGCTATACAAAAATAAACTGTATTGTATTGTATTGTATATCCAGACACTGGTATCATTAACATTGATGTACGCATATTAAGTCATGATTACAGAGGAAACAGGACCTGCTCTACAGCATTAGGCACAGAGGTGGAAAGACCAGCTAGACAAAAACAGCCTTCGACTAAACCTCAAGAAGACTGAATACCTCGAAAGCAGCCCACAGACAGAGGGAACAATACGAGTGGACGGCCATGACCTGAACAAGATCACTGAGTTCAAAAACCTAGACTCCTGTGTAAGTGCCAAAAGTAGCACTCTTCCTGATGCTTGCTCATGCAGTGCCACGGCATGGCTCAAATCACGACAAATTACTGGCATCCTGTGTGATTGAAGGATGCTGAATTACATCAAGGCAAAAGTGTACAAGACTGCAATTCGACCAGTGGTCCTCTAGTGGAGAGATTTTATTAAAATTTAATCCACTTATTCTTTAAAAAAATTTGTTAGGGATATTACATCTTTAGCTAGATGCTTTTTTTTTTCCTTTTAAAAATCACTGGTGAATTTTACAAACTGTCTGCAATAAAACAGAGAAACATTCTGTGCAACCTCAATTACTGATCATTTACTCTTTCAGTTTTACCTGAGACATGTTATCTCAACTTGGATATTTTTCGCTTTTATACCATGCCTATAAAAACTACTTACCCCAATGGTGAGTTAAAATCTGTGTTAAAGTCCACCTTCAAGCTTGCAAACAGCTAATATAATGCAGAGTTGTACTTGGGATATGTTTTGCCATCAGGAGTGGAAGTATGTACTATCATATCAAAAGTACTCACCCCCTTGGATGTTGTTGTATTTTATTATACTCCATCGAATCACAACACTTTTTTTTTTTTGCCTCTTTAATGTTAAACTGAAAACAGATCCAAGTGATCCAGATTAATCACAAAGATATACCCCAAAATAATGAATCAGATGATTGCTCACACCCTTTAAGTCAGTATTTAGCAGATTCACCTCTGGCAGCCATTACAGTCTTAAGTCTGTATAGATAAAGCACTATCAGCTTTGCACGTCTGGATGCTGCCATTTTTCTCCATTCTTCTTGGCAAAACTGCTCGGGCTCTGTTAGGTTTCTTGAGGATCGTAAGTGAACAGCCTTTTTCAAGTCCATCCACAGATTCTCTATTGGGCTGAGATCTGGACTCAGCCACTCCAGAACATTAACTTTGTTGTTTTTTAAGCCATTCCTGTGTAGTTTCAGAATTATGTTTGAGGTCATTACGTTGCAGGAAAACAAATCTTCTTCCAAGGCTTGTTTTTTTTTTTGCAGACTGTATCAGGTTTTCTTCCAGGATTTCCCAATAATTTTCTGCTTTCATTTCCCCCAATAAGCTCAAAAGCCTCCCAGGGCCTGCTACAAAGAAGCATCTTCATGGCATGATGCGCCTGCCACCATGCTTCATGGTGGGGATGGTATGTTTTTGGTAATGTGTATTGTTCAAACATGGCCTTTAGTCCAATGGTCAAAAAAGCCAATTTTGATCTAATTAGACCCTAGGATCATCTTCTTCATCTTTAATTGTCTCCCTTGTGCATTCTGGCAAACTCTAGCCAAGATTTTATGAGTGTTTTTTAACAATGGCTTTAGGTCTGTTGGTGGCCTTCCTCACTAGGCGTCTTCTTTGATGTTCACTCAGTTTTTGTGGATGGCCTACTTTAGGCTAATTTACAGCTGTGCCACACTTTGTCCATTTCTTCATGACTGATTCAACTGTGCTGCAAGGAATATTTAGTGACTTGGGTATTTTCTTGTTTTCCTCTCTGACTCATGCTTTTTAATCAACTTTTTCTGTGAGTGTTCTTTTGTCTTCTTTGAGCAGGTTATGCCATGATTCTGACTTACCTCAAGTTGGACCTTCCATATAAGGTGTGTTTATACTACAATCAATTTAAACTGCTTGACTATGGACATGTGATCGCCGTTTAACTAACAATGTGACTTCTAAAGCCAAATGGCTACATCAGTGGTGATATAATTAAGGCAAATACTTATGCAATCAATTATTTTGTGTTTCATATTTGTAATTAATTTAGATCACTTTGCAGAGATCTCTTTTCACTTTGACATTAATCTTTTTCTGTTGATCAGTGCCAGAAATTCCTAATTAAATCCAGTGTGATTTAACGTTTTATAACAATAAAATATGAAAACTTCCAAGGGGTGAATATTTTTGATAGCCAATGTACATTTGATAGCCACTCCTGATGGCAAAACAGATTCCAAATACAACTTACCAACCTAACAGCTGCTTGTAAGTTCAAAGGTGGACTTTAACATAGAATTGAATTGTTCATCAGGATCTTCTTTAAAAAGGTTTATTTTTAGTAAATATAAACTACAATTACTTAAAGACCCTCTACAGCCAATATCTAACAACAGTACATCAGTCAATTTAGTTTTTACTTGAGCTGGAATCTGCTGTAAAAGCCATCACAAGCCTATTTGGGCCAAGTTTACAAGTACATTACAGTGCATCTGGAAAGTATTCACAGCGCATCACTTTTTCCACATTTTGTTATGTTACAGCCTTATTCCAAAATGGATTAAATTCATTTTTTTTCCTCAGAATTCTGCACACAACACCCCATAATGACAATGTGAAAAAAGTTTACTTGAGGTTTTTGCAAATGTATTAAAAATAAAAAAACTGAGAAATCACATGTACATAAGTATTCACAGCCTTTGCTCAATACTTGTCAATGCACCTTTGGCAGCAATTACAGCCTCAAATCTTTTTGAATATGATGCCACAAACTTGGCACACCTATTCCTTGGCCAGTTTCGCCCATTCCTCTTTGCAGCACCTCTCAAGCTCCATCAGGTTGGATGGGAAGCGTCGGTGCACAGCCATTTTAAGATCTCTCCAGAGATGTTCAATCGGATTCAAGTCTTGGCTCTGGCTGGGCCACTCAAGGACATTCACAGAGTTGTCCTGAAGCCACTCCTTTGATATCTTGGCTGTGTGCTTAGGGTCGTTGTCCTGCTGAAAGATGAACCATCGCCCCACTCTGAGGTCAAGAGCGCTCTGGAGCAGGTTTTCATCCAGGATGTCTCTGTACATTGCTGCAGTCATCTTTCCCTTTATCCTGACTAGTCTCCCAGTTCCTGAAAAACATCCCCACAGCACGATGTTGCCATCACCATGCTTCACTGTAGGGATGGTGCCCGGTTTCCTCCAAACGTGACGCCTGGCATTCACACCAAAGAGTTCAATCTTTGTCTCACCAGACCAGAGAATTTTGTTTCTCATGGTCTGAGAGTCCTTCAGGTGCCTTTTGGCAAACTCCAGGTGGGCTGCCATGTGCCTTTTACTAAGGAGTGGCTTCCGTCTGGCCACTCTACCATACAGGCCTGATTGGTGGATTGCTGCAGAGATGGTTGTCCTTCTGGAAGGTTCTCCTCTCTCCACAGAGGACCTCTGAAGCTCTGACAGAGTGACCATCGGGTTCTTGGTCACCCCTGACTAAGGCCCTTCTCCCCCGATCGCTCAGTTTATATGGCCGGCCAGCTCTAGGAAGAGTCCTGGTGGTTTCGAACTTCTTCCACTTAAGGATGATGGAGGCCACTGTGCTCATTGGGACCTTCAAAGCAGCAGAAATTTTTCTGTAACCTTCCCCAGATATGTGCCTTGAGACAATCCTGTCTTGGAGGTCTACAGAGAATTCCTTTGACTTCATGCTTGGTTTGTGCTCTGACATGAACTGTCAACTGTGGGACCTTATAAAGACAGGTGTGTGCCTTTCCAAATCATGTGCAGTCAACTGAATTTACCACAGCTGGACTCCAGTTAAGCTGCAGAAACATCTCAAGGATGATCAGGAGAAACAGGATGCACCTGAGCTCAATTTCGAGCTTCATGGCAAAGGCTGTCAATAATTATGTACATGTGCTTTCTCAATTTTTTTTATTTTTAATAAATTTGCAAAAACCTCAAGTAAACTTTTTTCATGTTGTCATTATGGGGTGTTGTGTGTAGAATTCTGAGGAAAAAAATGAATTTAATCCATTTTGGAATTAGGCTGTAACATAACAAAATGTGGAACAAGTGATGCGCTGTGAATACTTTCCGGATACACTGTATATTATTAAATTGTATTAAAAATGTATTTCATGTACTCTATTAATATCATGGCACTGGAGAGTGGCAATGTGTAACATGCTGGAAAGACAAGCAAGTAACAATATTACTGTGATCTGTACATGCGGCAATAGTACTACTAGTATGTTCTTTTATTAGCGATTATGATTCACAGACAAAGAAACTTAAAAAAGCAATGTTTTCTGTCATTGAAATATTGTTAACGATATTTGTGTACTTTTTCTTAATTTTGAAGTTTTAAATGTGTTAATGTAAGTGAGACCTCATATTGTGAATTTATATTACAAACAATTTACCATATTTGACATGTGGTATGATGTAAATATGTAGCAGTACACTTGAAACTATGAAAAAGTGCAAATATCTTTAATGGCTCATCTGGGCACCCAGGCCTACATTTCTAACTCCACCTATGTTCTTATGAAACCATTTTTACTTCAAGTATTGTCATTTTTCTAACCTGCTTAATCCAGACCAGAGTCACTGGAGCATTCCAAGCTAGCATAGGGCACAAGGTAGGAACAAACCCCAGACTGGGTGCCAGTCCATTACAGGGCAAACACACCAAATAAACACACTAGGGCCAAGTTATTGTCGCCAATTTACCTAACCTGCATGTCTTTGGACTGCGGTAGGAAACTGGAGCACCTGGAGGAAACCCATGAAGACATAGTGAGAACATAAAAATGGCAAACAGGGAGGACCTGGGACATTAATCCTGGTCTCCTTACAATGAGGCAGAAGCACCACACCTTTTATACTACAAGAAAATTAGAAATTTTGATAAAAGAAACATCTTTCAAATTTCAGGTTTCTTAAAATTTAATCATTATACACAATTATCATCTAGTTTATATAATGATAAAGGTGATATTTCCAAACTTTACCACTTCCTTTTGAAGAATGTCCCTCTAAATAACTCAGACAGTGTTGGGAGGATGGAATCTTTTAATGAGATTTTCAACAAATAAAAAATGGATTTGATCCTTTGATAAAATATACTCTTCCTCAATTTATCCAAAACATTGTCTCGTCTCAACTCAAAAGTGTACATCGCACTAATCTTTAGGTTAAGATTCTAATTATGAGCTATATCAAGAAACACTTAATTTACTGAGTGACATATATAGGGGATGCCCATCAGATCTTATTGAAATAAAAGTATTGAGTTCATAACAACCCCTAATCCTGAAAAGGTGCTGGGAAAGAATTATACACTAAGAACAATCTAAACTTCATCTTAATATTGATCATTCATTTACCATGACAAAATCACTTCAGTCTTATGGACGAGCTCTGTGCAATTGAGAGCTGACAAACAATGAGTGTTCACCTTGAAGTACAATGCAAATAAAGCAGCAACAACTACTAGGGAATGCAGGTTATATGAACCTTGCAAACAGAAAAGAGACCCTTTACATGGGTCAGGCAGCCCATTATTGTCTTTCAGAAAAGGGAGAGTTTGCAAGTCTTTGGAAATGTGTATTTTTGCTGGAAAGGTGTTACACATTTTCATAGTTTGACATTCCCATTGATTTGTAGTCATGTAATAATTGCATGCTTAGGTGACGGGATCTGAAAATGCAGTTGTAAAATTGGACACCCCTAATAACTAGAAATAAAGTAATGTGAAATTAGCTTTATTGGAAGATTTTCTACTAACTTCTAGGTCTTGACTATAGGCACATTCATTCATCTTCACCTGTAGCCTATTTGAGATGGCCCAGGTGTTGAATCCTTACTGGAGCAGGGGGATGAATGCTGGGAAGAGGAAAGGTGGGGAGATGGTCCAAAGGGATGTATCACGTTTTTGGGGTAGGTATAGCCTCTGGTGAATGGATTAGAGGTCCAATTGTCATGTTTTAGTAACATTCCATGCCTGCCTATAGGTGCATGAAGGTGTCCATTAGGGTAAGCCAGTGTTCATGTTGCAGTTATATCTTATAAAATTAAGATAAATGCCCTTTGCAGTGCCTCTTTGTTAAGTAATCTTTAATTAATATCTCTGGCTATCAGATGAAATTTAAAAGGTGAGCCGGCTGAATAGTGGCTAAGAGAAGAACTACAGAATTGTTCAGCTGCTTAATTAATTGTCCTTCTGTAAATTAGGTAGAGGATGGGCTGCAGGATTTCTGTATCTCTGTCGAGTCTGGTCATTTAAAGGTATGTTTGCTACTGAAAGCGATAAAGGGAAATGTTGTTTTGTCCTACAACTATTGTCCTGTTGTATTCCATTCAGCTGGAAGAATTGTGATCAAACTACTGGAGCACAATTAAAAAAAGATATCCTATTTTACTTAAAATTAGAAAAAAGTAATTTTATTTTAAATGCTGTTTAGAATTTAGCAGATTGTTTGTTACTGTTGTTCTCAATTGGCACCACACACTGGACCATTTCTTTTCTTTTAGATATTTCAGAGTTGTTTTATTTATTTATTTTTTTGGCTACTTTTTTTCCTCTGCTTTCTAGGTGGCTAAGGAATGGTGTATCTGATGTAAATTGAACAGGTTTTACTTAAAGATAAAAATCTTCATAGAGGCAATTCTATTGATGAAATAATGAAAAAAGGCTGAAGCTTTGGAAAGCTAAATTAACATTTAGAGACATCTCAAAATGCATTTTAAGATATCTGGAAATGCATCTAAGATATTTTAAAATGAAATACAGAAATCTGAAATTATGTCTATTTCAAAATATCTTAAACACATTTTAAATATGTAAAATAGATTTCACAATATGTGGAAGTGATACTTAATTCAGATGCAATTCAAGATATTTTGAAATAAGCTCCAATGAATTTTGATATAGCTCAAATACATCTTGAGATAATGCAAGTCTGTAAGCATTTTGAGATAGCTGAAATGTAATTCAGGATATCTCAAAATGACTTCCTGCAAACAGGATTCGTGTCTCAAGTCCTCCCTGCATGGAGTTTGCATGTTCTCCCTGTTTCCACATGGGTTTTCTCCAGGTGCTCTGGTTTCCTTTTAGTATCCAAAGACATGCAGGTTAGGTGAATTGGTGACGCTAAATTGGCCCTAGTGTGCATTTTGTGTGTGGCTGAGTCTGTGTGTGTTTGCTGTGTGATGGACTGGTGCCCTATCCAGAGTTTGTTCCTGCCCTCTGCCCTGTGCTAGCAGGGATAGAGCACCTGGCCCCCCGTGACTCTGGTCTGGATTATACAAGTTGGAAAATGTCATGGCATGACATCCTTGAAAATTCCTCTACAATTGGACTTCCTGTGCTTTTTAAGATATCTTGAAATGTATTTAATGTATCTCAAAATGAGCGGGAAGTTATTTTGCAATATCTTAAAATGCATTTCAGATATCTCAAAATGGGCAGAAAGCTATTTTAAGATATCTAAAAAATGAAATAAAGATATGTTAAAATGTACATATTTCAGATACCTCTATATTGACTCATGTTTCAGATATCTAAAATAAATTTTTTGATATCTCAAATTCATTTAATGAATTTTAAAATGTGTCTTGGGTCCATCTCAGATAACAAAAATGTATTAAGAAGTTAACATTTTTTTCAAGATATCTCAAATGCATTTTAAGATATCTGTTGTAATATGAGCGCTATATAGCGCCCTACCCGGCACAGACTGACACAGAGGCACGTACTTAATAAACAGTCTTTTATTTCTTCTTCAGCCATGGGGCACGCCTTCCCCGTGTCCCACAGGCCCAACACAGTCCCAAACACTCACTGCAAACACATCAACCCTTCTTCTGGCTCCACCACTCCTCCTCAGGCTTAGTCCTCCTCCTCCCGACTCTAGTCCTCGAGTGATGGTGGCTGGCCCTTTTTATACCCCACCCAGAAGCGTTCCAGGTGCTTGGCCACCTGGTCCTAATTGCCCTTCCGGGTGGGCTGAAGATATGACCAGCCAGGCTGCTGACTCCATGCAGCTCCCCCTGGTGGCCATCCAAGCCCCCAACCAGGCTGTGGAGGACTCCATGTCCCATGGAGCCATGCGCCAGGCTGGGGAATCATCATCCGCCAGGGAGGCTGCCACCAAGCGTCCCGGGGGAGGTATTGAGCTGCCCGTGGTGGCTCCCCCGGAACAGATGCAGCAGAGGCGTCCCTGCCGGGCATGGAACCCGGCTGTCCTTTACACTGTTAAAAGACATTGACTTCTTTCAAGATATCTGAGTTGCATTTTCAGATATCTACAATACAATATAAGATATCTCAAATACTTTTACAGATATCTCTATATATATAAAATCCAACGTCGGTATGTCTGTCTGTCTGTCCACTTTTTACAAGAGAACTACTTAATGGACTTAGATCAGGGTTTTTTCTATAATTTACTTGAAAATAGGGTTTGATTTTGTGACCTTCCTCATCACGCTAAGTATCATAGTTCGCCTGTGGTACCGATTTACATGCGTGGATCTGAGAGAGATGCAGTGGGGGGGGGCCTCCTCACTCACGAACCAGCCTCGGGGCATATCTTACATACGCTTAGTTATTGAACGAGAGAACTACTTAACGGATTTAGATCGGGCTTTTTTCTAGAATTTGCTTGAACATTCCAATTGATTTTGTGACTTCTCTCATCACGCTAAGAATCATAATTCACTTTCAGGAGTGAAATAGTTTGCGCTAATCCGAGACAGAGGCTGCGGGCAGAGGGGAGGCGAAAGTGTGATGTCAGGCCTCCCTACTCCTCACTGTCCTCTTTCACGTCTATGCGGGCGGAGCTGCGGGGGACGGATAGTTTCAATAAAACTTACTGACAATTTTCAGACGCTGTAATTGAAATGCATTTTGAGATATTTCAAAATAACTTCCTGCTCATTTCAAGACGCTCAAATACATTTAAAGATATCTTAAAGTAGACAATAAGTTCCAGTAAAAAAAGACATTTTACAGGAAGTGAAAAGGTACATATATTTAAAATATATGTGTTTAAAATACATGTAAGGTTGAGATATCTCAAAACGTATTGTGGATTTCTTAAAATGTAAAGGAGCATGTTTTGAGTTATCTTAATGCGAATTTCAGATATCTGAAAAAGTAAACTGAATTTTAAAATATCTGAGTTTCATTTTGAGATATACCTAAATATTACTTTGGCTTGTCGTATGGGGCTCTATTTAGGGCATTTTCTCTGCATGTCTCATAATGCACTGAAAGCTAGATATAACAGTTTGCCAAAATGAATGGATGGATGGATGGATGGATGGATGGATGGATGGAGGCATGGATGGATGGATGGATAAGTAAATGGATGAATATTATAGGTGTCTCTCAGTTAACATGGCTCTTTGGTAGGCATCAATTGGGTGTCAATAGTTTGTGGGATACAAATAGTAAAATTAAAGGTTTGTCAGGCTTTCTTGGGCAGCTGTTTGTTTAGAATGGAAACTTTAACCATCAACTAAAGATTAAATCTTTAGATGGATTTTTCAAGGGTAGTGAGAATTTTCCAATTAAATCCAGACACGGTTTTAGATTTAGAGAATGTTTATACAATACAATACAATACAGTTTATTTTTGTATAGCCCAAAATCACACAGGAAGTGCCGCAATGGGCTTTAACAGGCCCTGCCTCTTGACAGCCCCCCAGCCTTGACTCTCTAAGAAGACAAGGAAAAACTCCCAAAAAAACCTTGTAGAGAAAAATGGAAGAAACCTTGGGAAAGGCAGTTCAAAGAGAGACCCCTTTCCAGGTAGGTTGGGCGTGCAGAGGGTGTCAAAAGAAGAGGGTCAATACAATACAATGCAGTACACAGAACAGAACAATTCCTCAATATAGAAAGAAATAAGTACAGAGCAGAATTTAACAGTAGATGATATATCCCATAATAAGATTTGGATTTATGTAGAGTCCTGGAGACCTCATCCTTCAAGCTGCCTCCCCCATTTGGCCATTCCACGGCTGAAACAGTGCTGGGCCAGCCAATCCGATGAAAGGACCCCTCTTTCCCACGATTCCTGCGATCCTCCATCTGGGATGACTTTTCCTTAGGCAGGCAAAACAACTTGGCAGGTGGGCCGTGGCACCAAGTGCCACATTTGAGTACCGAGAAGAAAAACAGAAAAAATGAGGGTTAGTATAAGTATATTATGTTTAAGTGCTAATGACTAACAACAGAGATGCCGTCTGTACAGTTAATCAGCAGCTCTAGTCAGGATATGCTAAACTGAAGTAGTGAGTCTTCAGCCGGGATTTAAAAGCTGAGACCGAAGGGGCATCTCTTATAGTAGCAGGCAGACCATTCCACAGTTTAGGGGCCCTGTAACTAAAAGCTCGACCTCCCACTGTTATTTTATTAATCCTTGGAATCATAAGCAGACCGGCATCTTGAGATCTTAATGTGCGCTCAGGTTTGTAAGTCATGATAAGTTCAGACAAGTAAGCCAGACCTCGACCATTTAATGCTTTATATGTTAAAAGAAGGATTTTGAAATCTGCCCTAAACTTAACCGGGAGCCAGTGTAAGGATTTAAGAACTGGAGTTATGTGTTCGTATTTTCTTGTTCTTGTAATAATTCTTGCAGCCGCATTTTGGATTAACTGGAGGCTGTATAAAGAACAGTTTGAACATCCAGTGAACACCGCATTGCAGTAGTCAATCCTACTAGAGATAAATGCATGAATTAGTTTCTCAGAATCCTGTTTATTTAAAAAGCGCCTTAATTTCCTAACATTTTTAAGATGGAAGAAACATGTTTTGGACAACTTTGTAATATGCGCTTTAAATGACATGCTAGAGTCAAAGATAACTCATAGATTGCGGGCTGATTCAGTAAAATTGACTGGGATTCCTACTGAGTTAAATGATGACAAAATATTGTTGTGATCAGCATCATTCCCTCCAACAATTAACATCTCTGTTTTATCTGTATTTAAAGACAAGTAGTTCTCATTCATCCACTGCTTTAATTCGCTAACACAACTAATTAAAGACAACATTGGAGAAACTTCATTTGATTTAAATGAAAGGTATAACTGGGTGTCATCTGTATATGAGTGAAAATTAACATTATGTTTCCTAATGAGAGATCCCAGTGGAAGCATGTACAGTGACTAACTTTAACGAGATCACTAAACAAGTGCTTTGTCTTTTCTCCTAGAAGCGATTTTAATGAACATTATGTTAAGTCACTGTTAAGGCTTCGAGGCCATGGCATATAAAGTTTAAGCCCTCCTTATGGTTATTTAATTGAATGTAGAAGTTATTGTGGAGTTAATCAACTGATAAGGCCTATAAGATGACCCAGAAAAACAGGCCAGAATTCTGAGTGGGTTTGCCAAAACAGGTCTCATCCCAAGTGAAGCCTGTCCTCATGCAAATGGGAGGCATCAGGCTTGGCTAAGCCTCAAAATGAAGAATATGCTTTGAAAGGTTAAAAATCACAAAAAATATCCCAAAATATGGCCCAAACCCCACAACAAAGAGAATGCCTGTTATCCTCAGGCATGTAGAGAGGACAAACAAAAAATCTTTATGGAAGAGGATATTTATTCACAAAGGAAACAAACACAACAAAAAGTGTCAAAATATTTTGTGTTTTAAGAGTCAGCTAGGCATGTGTCAACAATGTAAAAAAAGTCCTCTCAATGTCTGAAATATGGGCTGATTGTGCATGTGTTTTCCAGGTAGCAGGTGGGTTCACTAACACACAAGTATACACTCATAAATACTAGGAAATAAGTATTTTTCAAGAAATGAGTAGAAAGTGCTCTTCAAATTTGAAAGACCCCTGACTTGTCTTTTTAATAACATGAAATACAACCACACCAAGAGATTTCAATACATAGCCCAATCAGCAAGCCACAGTACAAATATCAGTCAAACCCTACAGATCATCTACAGCTTTTACTCCCACTCAGCCACCCATGCCAGCACTCAGATGTATGATTGTGATGCACTTCTTTTCAGCTTGATTACATTTAGTGTCATAAATGTCAACAGATTATATCAAATGCAAGTTATATCTAATCTTTTCTTTTCTAGGTAGCAAACATAAATGCATTTTATTTCAGATAAGCTCAGTGGGTTTGGCTCCTTTTACTTGATTTCGATTATTCATTATTTTCAGTAAGATTACCTTATATTAGTCCACTGAGTCATGCTAACAGTCATTTGAAGCCAGAGCCTGTCAGAGCGCAAATGGAGACAAGATGGAGGAGAGCACTGGATGGTGTGCCGCTTTGTCTCAATAAAACATCGTATGCATCAATTTTGTTATTAAATTTTCTAGAATGCTTGAATAGTCTTCTGAAATGAACAAGTGGGGCAGACACATTCAGCTTTCTTACTATTGGAAATTGTCTTTTTTTCCACTCTGTAGGTATATTCTCCGGTTTGTGGTGCTCGTTTTATAGGACTTGCTACTGCTGTCTGTCTACCTTTTCTATAACTGAAAAAAATAAATCAGTGACTACAACTAAGATATAAATATAGACCTTTTCTATTCTCCCCCTTATTTTACAAAGCAACATTAATTTTTTTAAATAGCAGGTGAGCAAGGCATTTGCAGTACATAGAGCACTGATGCTTCATAGCTCTGGGAACTTGGGTTTGATCCCTGGCTTGGATATTCAGTAAGTGAAGCTTCTTGTCTATGTAAATGTCCTCTATTTAGGGTTCAAGCCTGTCTTCATTCCAATGTTAATATTTTTTGGCTCATTGCTACCATATAATAGATACACTCATTCTGAAAAGGGATTAATTGTCTTAAAAAATCATTCCTTCTTTTATTTCTATCAAAGGACTTAATTTCTAGGAACTTTCAACTTCCATTGAAAATATTTATAGCTGTTGACTTTCCTACATTAATGCAATGAATCTTTTCTCTTGCCTGAAGAAGGGTCCTGAGTTGCCTCGTAAGCTTGCATATTGAAATCCTGTTAGTTAGCCAATAAAAGGTGTCATTTTGCTTGACTTCTCATTAGATGGATATTTTGAAATTGTCTAATGTCTAATGCATTGCATAAGCCCTTGGTTTATGTTGATAACATATACATTAATGGTTTAAATAAATTATAAATGAAACAAGAATTCAAAACAAGAATATTTTCTCCAGTAAGTATTTAGTTTCTTGAGCACTGTTTCATCTGTCTTCTTTATACAAGTAAGACTTAAAGTTAGGATGCCTGCTTAAAGCAAGAAGCCATAATATACATCATGGTGGCCACAATGTCATGGATCACATGGCAAGTGCACCATATACCTGCAAACTGCACAGAGTCATAGAAAGGACATAAAAATAAAATGTAAATTAGCAGCTTCCTTGGGAAAATAATGTAATGATGTCACCAAACTAAAAATTACAAATATAGACAAATAAAATAATAGCACATGAAAACATAAATAAAAGTATTACAGTATTGAAGCCTTCATGACAAAGGGCACAACTTATGGCATAGGTGCTTATGTTTTTAACAGATTTACCAAATCTGTAATTTTGCTGAAATACAAAATATCTTAAACCTTTAACATAAACATGGTTTAGAGTCCTCCGGGCGCTCCGGTTTCCTCCCACAGTCCAAAGACATGCAGGTTAGGTGGATTGGCGATTCTAAATTGGCCCTAGTGTGTGCTTGGTGTGTGGGTGTGTTTGTGTGTGTCCTGCGGTGGGTTGGCACCCTGCCCGGGATTGGTTCCTGCCTTGTGCCCTGTGTTGGCTGGGATTGGCTCCAGCAGACCCCCATGACCCTGTGTTCGGATTCAGCGGGTTGGAAAATGGATGGATGGATGGTTTAGAGTAAAGAATGATTTATTTAAGGAGTTATTGTTGTGACTCATTTGTTCCAGCTCATACCTACTTGGAAGCAATTTGTTAAATTCTGACAATGGAAAATTACACAGGAAACCTACCCAGCCTAAATAAGGAGAGGACTAACAGATTGATGTCTCTTTATTAATTTTATAGGTGGTGGCGCATAGAGGTTCTTAGTGGGGGTACCCATTCCTCTGGTTAATTCCAATAATAATAATGAGGCTACAGCCTTCCCAAGTGATCAGGATAGAACTTCCCAAAAACACAAGTAGCTTTCAATTATATGAAATCGAGTTATAACATGCCTGTGATGTGATGCTTTGGATATCCAGGGCTGTACACAGTTTACACTAAATGAATTGATGTGGGTCTATCCAGCAGCAAGATGTATGTGTAATCTTGTTAAACTCCATGAATGATGCAAAAACATTGGCTTCAAATTGTTCCTCTTGAATACCCAAGAATACTGGGAATATCCTTAAGTTCAGGTCATAAGCTTTCACTGATTAAGTCCCTGCTCTGCATACTCATCGCTCATTGCCATCGAATAGATGGCATAGTGAGATCTTCAGATTGGCTAAGGCAGTAGCAACCAATGGCCTCTGTCATAGTGCCAAAAAGGCAATCGAAATGTATTATTCAGATGAAATAAGAATTAGGGGATGAACTAATGCCGAAGACACCAAACAACACACAAGATGTGCAACATCATTGCAGGGCTTGCCTCTAGTTCTTCTCCTTCCAGCCTGCTACATATAAATCAAACCACAGGATGTCATCATCATTTGTGGCCCAGGGACCTCATGTATAAAACTTGCTTATGCTTGCAAATGTGTGTAAGCCATTTCTTATTCAAAAGTCAGGATTTATAAAAAATGAAATTGGCAAGGAAATTTGCTTAAAGTTAAAGAAAGTTTTGACCATTCCTTAGTCCTATACTTTTTTGGTGTTGGCATTTTAGTGACTCCAGGACAATAAAGTGAATAGACAGCCATGTTTCATTGTGCATTTTAATGAGGAATTTGTCTCATTCTGATGCCTGTGCATTCATCCATTCATCCAGCCATCCATCCATTTTCTAAACTTTGCTGTTCTAAATTTGTAATGGAAGAGGGACTGTGTGATTTCTACATGATGGTCTAAGTAATGTAGGCTGCAATTCAGTACAAATATACAAGAGAACA
This sequence comes from Erpetoichthys calabaricus, assembly GCF_900747795.2. NCBI lineage: Eukaryota > Metazoa > Chordata > Cladistia > Polypteriformes > Polypteridae > Erpetoichthys > Erpetoichthys calabaricus. The sequence goes on along the minus strand of NC_041402.2, from coordinate 97,979,750 downwards.
GCTCTAGGATGTCTAAATTGGATTATAAGTCATCATCATGCAAAAGCCCTTCATTTAAATTACAGATAATGTTATATTTTTAGCTACGTATTTCAATTGTGGGAAAATGAGCACTTTCTTATTTTAATTAGAAAATGTATGAATACAATAACATTTTGGTACAACTTAATTAGCCGATTTGGAAGTTGTTGTGTTTTCTGTTATTTATTTGGTTCATCAATGAGATGCATATTACTTATTTGTTTTTTAAATTTCACGCCGCTGTTTATACTGGCAGGCATAAGCTGCAGCCACGTGCTGTCATGAAGTTCAAAAAAGCACAGCTGCAAAAATAATTCAAAGGTTGCCCACTAGAGGGGGGAAACACTGCCAAAATACCCTGACTAGAAACAAAAGAGGTGAGACAAGTCTTGATAAAATAAAAGATTTATATTCACAAACATGGCTGTGTAAGCACAAAGCTCCAAAGAGCACAAGAAGATGCCTAAAGAGGCAATGCGGACACAGCAAAGAGTCCCAATACAGAATCCAAAGGCAGTGGTTGAAGCAGAGCAGAGGTTCAAAAATATCAAATAACACAGTCCCAATACGAAATCAGAAATCGAAGTCAAGACAGAGTAGAGGTTAAAACAAATCAGAAAGTACAGTTCCAAAACAGAATCCAAGAGGCAAAGTCAAAAACCAAACACAGGATCAAAAATCCAGAAAACACAAAGCAAAGCAAGAGCACAGTAACTCACCAAAACACTGCACTCCAGCGCGTTCCATGAATCGCCAGGCGGTGATTGGCAGGTGGCCCTGCCCTTGGGGAGCCACCCATAAAACACAAGGGACATAACCAAACAGAAATGAACACAAAGAAAAATGTAGATAATAAACAAAATAATCCTTAATACAAATAAATGGCATAAAACAACATAAAACAAATGAGTAACACAACTTTGAAAAACAGCCAGGGGGAATATGCTGGATAAACCATGACATGTGCACTATTGTTTCACTTATACTGACTGGCAAAGATCTGTTTGCCGACAGGAGTGTCTTTCAGGCATGTAAAAGAGGAAAGTACTGTATGCAACATATTCAAATTGAAATAACTTCTCTCCAACTAAATTTGAAACAGTGAACTAACCTGTAATTAAAATTGTAAAGAGTATTTCTCTATCTGTTTTAAGGATTCACAATGTGTAAGTTAGAGTTTCTTTGGGCATAACAGCTTATAGTATTTGCTGATTTATCCATCCTCTAAACTCACTTATCCAGGGCACAAGGCACCTGAAACCTTTACTAGTAAGCAACATTGCAGGGAACCCCTGGACAAAAGTGCCAGTCCATTTCAGGGTGAACCCACACACACACATACATCAGTGGGACAACTTAGCAACTCCAGTTCACATAACCAGCATGCCTTTGGACAGTGGCACGATACTGGAGCAAACCCACATGAATCCACATGAATTACATGGGGAGCAACTGGGGTGTGACCCCCAGACTCCTTACTACGGGACAGTAGCCCTACTATTGCATTTTCATGCACCTAATTCATCCATCCATCCATCCATTATCCAACCCGCTATATCCTAACTACAGGGTCACAGGGGTCTGCTGGAGCCAATCCCAGCCAACACAGAGCGCAAGGCAGGAAACAAACCCGCCAGCTCACCACAGACCTAATTCATTGATTAACATATTTACATTAATTGTGGACTTAAAAATTGAAGAAAACAAAAACCCTTTATTTGAAACTAATTTAGTAGCATAGTTCATCCCCCTATAGGGACCCCCGACTACTCCTTAAACTCCACCAAATGTCAGTATTAATTAAGTTCACATTCAGTGTTTGTTTTATGTATTCTTCCAAAGTCTTAAAATAAAGACATTACTCAAGATCATTTCCATATTTATATGGTTATCAGGTTATGAATATTCTTAAAGGGTAATTTTTTAAGCCATATAAGAAAGGTTACCCAGCCCTTCATGACATTTCTCTCTTATTCACCTCATTCTACATAATAGATGCAAAATAGATAGCTGTAGGGCTCATTAGTCTTCATACTGTATTTTTATAATCTTCCTTGATGAAATCCTGTTAATTATTTTCAGGTCAATACATTTTACTCTCTTTTGCATAAAAACACATAAAAAATCCATTTGGGCACTAGGTGGATAGCAGTCTTTTATGGAAGCTATGAGTTCTCGCTCTGTTTTCCTTTGTAGTTCCTACAGTAATTTTTGATTAAAAGTTTTTTAAGGAATTATTAATAGTGGGACTAGAGATGATCTGGCATGTTGCTTGTCACTGAAAGCATCCACTGAAAATGGAATAAATGGATTTTAAATGTACAAATGATGTGCTGCTATAATCACAAACCCAAGCGCTGGCATGAGCTCTGAACCTGGAAGAAGTCAAAGGCAAGTGAAGAGGATCTGATGTCTATCTTACATCTTCAGCATCTCAAAACCTAAGAAACACTGAGAAACTAGCATTCAGTGCCTAAGTATCACCTTTATCTTATCACAGGAGCTTTTCATCCAAAGACAGGGAGAACAAAGAGCTAGAGCGAGATAAATGCAAAGGATTCAGAACTGGCCTGGCTCCACTATACTGGGAAATGTTCAAATGCTTTCAAATAATATGAATTCAACTGTCAGATCTCATACCAAGTCATGGTGTATTCAGGCACTGTGGTATTTAGTATATTACAGAGTGGTGTTTTAAATCTAATTTTCCAAACAGTACTTTAATGCTGGACAGATTTAACTGAATTCAATCAGATGGAGTGGAAAAATGCACAAGGGTGACTGGTCATCTATGCTAATGAGCAGTGGTGTAAAAGGGAGAAAATTAAAATTTGTTATCCAATGATGAAATATGAAATATTGGCAGTAGAAATTCAACCATGATATCTGCCTTGGAAGATACTAATTACTATTTAGATAGACCTGCCTTATTTAAATGTTAAAGATGCCTTTGAATGGAAACCTGTGACACCATTGGGAAGACCTTTTATTAGATGTAACCACTCTGTAATTATTAGCCAAGCCAGAACTATTTGTGTGTGTTTGCTAGCCACCTGAAGTGACACTGTTGCAATTTTAATTTTCCAAATTTAAAATAGGTGGTGCAGTGGTAGCAGTGCCACCTCGCAGTATGGAGACCTGGGTTCACTTCCCAGGTCCTCCCTGCGTGGAGTTTGCATGTTCTCCCCGTGTCTGCGTGGGTGTCCTCCGGGTGCTCCAGTTTCCTCCCACAGTCCAAAGACATGCAGGTTAGGTGCATTGGTGATCCTAAATTGTCCCTAGTGTGTGCTTGGTGTGTGGGTGTGTGTGTGTGCCCTGCGGTTGGCTCCAGCAGACCCCTGTGACCCTGTGTTAGGATACAGCGGGTTGGATAATGGATGGATGGATGGAAATTTAAAACAAATATCTGAATTTTTGTCATAACTTCATTTTTCACTGTGATGGTGATGTCATATCGATGCTGTCTAGACAAATACAGTATTTTAGATACTGGTGTAAACGATTTTAATGCACTCTTCCTTGGCCTTGAACATATTGTTTTGGCAATGACGCACTATTGCCAGACGTGATCCCAATGTTGCGAGGGCTTTTGCTTCATTGGATCTGAATTTAATATGGTAACTTGTGTCACAAAAGCCACAAAGAGCCATAGCAAGGTTTGGGGCAGCCACCCGTATATTTGGTTTCCTGGCTGCAAATTGAAGTAACTGATAGCACTGTTGTGCACAAAACCGAGTCCAAAACAGAACTGGGGGAATAGGGAAAAGGTGGAGGCTTTTAAAGGGGAAGACAGGAAGTGAGATCAAAGGGGTCAGGCTCGTGAAGGTCTTCAGCCATAGGTTCGAGCCTGGACGTGACATCACAGTGGCCGGAGCCATCAAGGTCTTCTTCCATAAGCTCGGTCCCAGAAGTGATGTTAAGAGGGCCAGGTGGAATCTCCCGTGAATGGTCTGCAGGAAAGGGAGAAAAAGAGTCAGTGCACTCTGCCACATCCTGGTATGATTCAGAACTGCCCTTACTCAAGCCCTTTATTTGCCTCCCATGCACACGTGTGTGACACTTGGTAACAAATGCATCCATGTATTTAATCAAAGATCACTCTCTTACTAATTCTTTCTCACATTTCTTCTAGTGTACTACCAAAAACACTTTAATGTTACGACCTTTGTTTTGCTCTCTGGATTCTGCTTTTTGTGCCGTGTTCTGGCTTAAGACTTTGTCGCACTACATGATTTTTCCAGTGATTTTCAGCCGCAGACTTCATTTACATAATCTTGGTGAGAGTCAGGGGCAATTGTTGTGCACTCCTGTGACCGCCACATGCGTAGTCTGATATCTCCATTTGACTTAGTACAACCAGCAGCAAGTAAACAGGTGAAGTGCCTCTTATGGACCATGCAGACTGGCCAGTCTCTTTAAGGTACCATAACAGAATATAAAAAGAACAAAAAGGCAGAGATTGTGACTGACCTCACAATACCTTTAATCAGGCAGCACTTTATTGTCTATTAGAAAAACAGGCAGGCTTGGAATATTTTGGAAATGTGGACTTGTGCTATAAAGCCATAACAAAGTTGTGTACTTTGTCATGTCCAGCAATTTCTAGTCATGTAACTTGACATCCTCAGGCAGCAAGAGCAACAGGTACAGTTATCAAGTTTGACATCCTTTCTGACTAGAAGTTGTATAAGGTGGCTTTAGTTGCTAGAGGTAGCTAATATGTGGTACCAAAAAAGACCTTAGCGTTAGCACCTTTGCTTTGCTTCTACAGATTTGATTTCTGATCTAATTTAAGGTTTATATCTTGACTTCCTGGTTTTAAACCTTTGCCTGTTCCCAAGCCAGTCTTATTTGTCACACTGTAACCAGCCTTTAACAATAATGTCACCTTGCCCTCATTAAGGTATTACCATGTAGGAAAAAGTGCAATTTAATTGTCAATTCTAGGAGCATTTCATTTAAAATAAAATAGAATAAAATAATGGGAAAATACAGTAGGTCATGGCCAGGTATGGCCAGGTACCTGGTTTTTAGTGGAAGTGCTATGATATGTGATAATGAGGTTTTTGCACATATTTAATAAAAAACATAAAAACAATTTTGATGAAAGACAATATTCAGCCCCATGTAGCTTGTCAACATTTTTGCAAAAAAAAACACTACAAAGACTAACAACAAAATATTGAATTACACCAGACCTAAGAATATAAATTGTATAAATTAATGTATTATTAAAAGACACAACACAACACCAAAATGCCATAAACTATAAATATATCCATATATGAGTTTGGGACTTCAACTTAAGTCTAAAAAGATGCATCTCTTAGACCTTATAATATAATATAATATAATATAATATAATATAATATAATATAATATAATATAATATAATATAATATAATATAATATAGGTTGGCACCCTGCCCGGGATTGGTTCCTGCCTTGTGCCCTGTGTTGGCTGGGATTGGCTCCAGCAGACCCCCGTGACCCTGTGTTCGGATTCAGCGGGTTGGAAAATGAATGGATGGATGGATAATATAATATAATATAATATAATATAATATAATATAATATAATATAATATAATATAATATAATATAATATAATTCTAGCAGAGGTCCCTTTCTTCCATTCTTCCTTTGAATTTGAAAGTGGATTCTTACAACAACAGAATCTTAATGGGGATGCATCACACATCTGTTTATGACTGATTTTTTTTTGATTTCACAATATGGTCAGAATTGACCTATTGATAAAATTTTCAAAAAATAATACACTGATAATGTGTGACCAGATATCTTTTTCTAGATAATGTCCTCTCTTTGAGATTTAAAATAGCACTATGTCTGATATTTATAACATCCCTAAAGCATACAGCAAACATATATATTTTGTCCAATCCAAGTACAACATGTGTATGTTTTAAACCTTCAATCAGTGTACTCAAGTGCAGCATATGGTTTGTTTAAAGAAATACAAACATGGCAGTTTGCCTCAGGTGCAAGGAACACTAGGCGGAAACAGTTTAAAATTCAGCAGAAACTTAAAAGTACCAAAGGTAATCCATAAAATAATACTGATCATTGACAGACAAGTAAAAATGGAGCTAGCATGTGCAATTTAACGTTCATCAATCTGAAAAGCACAAAATTTCTGATAAGGGAGAGAGCTCAGAGCAGAGGTGACACACTATATGGTGAGGTCAGTTTCATTATGTTTCAAATTTTTCCATTAAAACTGCTCATTTTTAAAACCAATGAGGACTTCTCCTAAGAAGTCTTCACTTCTACCTCCAATGTTAAGTACTTCTAATGTGCTAAAAAATTATAAAATAGTATGTATTTGTGTTTGTCATTTTTTGTTATTATATAAGCAAAATAGCAACCCAGCAAGTCCTTTAAAAGTTTGCTAAGTAGACAAATATAAACTAACACATTTAAATTAATTAAATTACTCATAACATCTTATAGCATGCAAAGCTGTATTAAGCTTTTATAATACTCCTCCTTCAAATGTATTCTTTGAAAAACAAAATCTGCTCATCCTAATAGATAAGTACATGGACAGATATGTCACTGTGGCATCCATGCTGCTAAGAACAAGCATTAAACACACACACACACACACCAGCAAAATTATAAATTATAGACCAACAGGAGAAGGGTCCTCTGGGATTTCAATGGAAATGTAGACTTCTAACTACAAATAAAAGGAATTGGAGAAAACTCCAATTAAAATGCCAAATCAAAACAAACAGAAACTGGCCTCTTTATGTTAGTGGTCACACAGATAATTTCTCACCAGGGCTGGCCTGGAGGACTGAGTTATGCCTCAACAGGACTGGACTATTTAAAGGGTGTGAAATTTGAATTAGGACAGATGCCCTGCACTACAATATCTTATTGGTCCATAAGGTTCATCAAAAAGCCATAAAATTCAAGCTCAAGCTCACAGTCTTTCTATCATCCCACAATTCAGAGACCATGCCAAGGAGAGATGTCAGACACCTCATTACATCAAACATTTCCTCTAGCTGGATACTGAAGATGTCATCCAAGCCTCAGACTAACTGCTGAATCTAAACAAACCATGGAAGACGGCACCCACTCTTGACACATGTTTCCTTTGCTGCTAATTTTCAGTAATCTTTCAGACTTAAAAACAAGGGTGCACTTTTATTTTAAGACTACACATTCAGTCTTTAATATCTGTTTCTATTTTCTATTATATTTTCTTCCTTTGATATTATTCTATTCTTAATAGAATAGAATAAGCAGTAAGGAGACCTGGGTTCGCTTCCTGGGTCCTCCGTGCGTGGAGTTTGCATGTTCTCCCCGTGTCTGCGTGGGTTTCCTCCAGGTGCTCCGGTTTCCTCCCACAGTCCAAAGACATGCAGGTTAGGTGCATTGGCGATCCTAAATTGTCTCTAGTGTGTGCTTGGTGTGTGGGTGTGTGTGTGTGTGTGTGTGTGTGTGTGCCCTGTGGTGGGCTGGCACCCCTGCCCGTGGTTTGTTTCCTGCCTTGCACCCTGTGTTGGCTGGGATTGGCTTCAGCGACCCTGTGTTAGGTTATAGCGGGTTGGATAATGACTGACTGACTGACTTCTTGCATATGTTGAGTGTCCTGAAGTAATAAAGTAAACACAGGGTACCTGGTGCAATGGGGATTATCACTTTCTTTTACCTAAACGTTAGGCAGGCTGAGGGAGATTTCTCAAGAGAGTGAGGGTAAAAGCATCGTTGGTTGATAAATGACTTTATTGTGAGTTGTTCATGCTGAAGATAGTGAGTCTCCATGTGGAGTACAAGCAGTACAGTCATCACTCATAATGTGTGTATGTGTGTCTTTTTGTGTGTGTCTTTGTGTTAAGCTTAGGTAGCGAGAGAAAGACTAATCCAAAAATGAACTTGGTGAGTTTCACTCACCCCGCTTGATGCTGTAAGCAGGGTTAAGGGTGACCAGAGTCTTTTTATTTTATAGTGCAATAATACACTAGAGTACTTAAATAGGTTAGAGAGTGCATGTATAAACTATTGATGGTAATTGAAAAAAAAAACCAAAATACTGCACATGGTGGAAATTGATAAGAACTGGAGGCTAGCAAATTTTATCAAATTAATTGAAAAAGGTGAACGAGCTGATTCCATTAATTATAGGCCAGTAAGCGCAACATGCATCAGAAGTAAAAAAATGCTGGGATCATTTTTAAGGAAAGATCAAGAATCACATGTCAAGAAAAGGGGTATATTTGGATCATAGGAGGGAAAGCAGGCCAATTTAGCGGGTAGCATTATTCCTTAGTGTGTGCTGCCATCTCCAAACTGTGTGGAAAAGACATGGACACTTATCCTACAAGAGAGTAATCAATCTTATTAACATTTTAAAAAATATTTGCAGTTTTAAAAGTATTTGTCACTTTTAACCGTGAATTCTTATTTCTGCCTTCATGTCAGAATAGGCTTCAGTTTCCTGCAACACTATACAGCTGATTGTAGTACACATGCCTGTGCTGGACCTGAGGAATTATTGCATAACTGCTCCACATATGCTGGATACTCTCAATTAGGCATCTAGTATATGTAGTTCCACAAGCAAAAGGAAAAACATCTTTAGATAACTATGAATAAATAGACATATGCAAAATTAGATAGATAGATAGATAGATAGATAGATAGATAGATAGATAGATAGATAGATAGATAGATAGATAGATAGATAGATAGATAGATAGATAGATAGATAGATAGATAGATAGATAGATAGATAGATAGATAGATAGATAGATAACAAGGAGCTGATCCTAATTGTATATAGCACCTTTCAGACAATAACAGCTTAAAGCACTACAAAACATCTTCCCTTTTCTGTAAACATGCTCAAATTAAATAGAGCACATTGCTGTCTTCATGATGAAACTGACTCCAAACAACAGAGAGAATGATTTCATCTTAGCAAAGTTGGCACAAGAGTTGTTGTATTCCATGCAGCAGAGCCACACCAAATGTTTTAAGATACATACACTCAGAAATGCTCAACCTATACAATGGAGTATGTTTTCTTTTCTTTTTTTTTAACTTTCGCATAGAAGTCTCAATAAAGTCATTCAAATGTCAAAAAATTATTCTCATAGATCAAATTCAAGACAGAAATTTCAAAAATCACCTAACCATACATGCATTTGGATTAGCCCAATATATTTTTCATTGCTTTGATGTTTCGTTTTAGCACAAAATTATTTTGTAAGTCACTTTGATTCAAATTATTCTGACATAGCACTTTTCACTAAAGGTGGGCTTGGAGCATTTACATGTTTACATACAGTGTATACCATAAACAAGAGCAATGTGTGAAACTATGAACCATTAACATAACAAAGATTAGATAATGTATGAAGTTAAATAAGCAATAAAGCATAGATTCTTAAACATTTGATTAATAACAACAACCTACATTTGAACATCAACAAGACAAAAGAGCTGGTGGTGGCATGCCAGGAAGCCCCTGAAACCAATCACCATTTAGGGAAAGGATGTGAAAGTGGTGTAGAGCTACAGGAACATGGGGGTTCACTTAAACAACAAACTGTACTGGTCTGACAACACAGTGGAGCTGTACGAGAAGGGCCAGAGAAGAATGTACTTCCTACGGAGATTCAGGTCTTTTGATGTGTGCAGCAAGCTGCTGGAAATGTTCTATCAGTCCATAGCAGCCAGTGTGTTGTTCTATGCTGTAGTCTCCTGGGGAAGCAACAAAAAAAAAATCAAAATAATTAAAAAAAAACCTAGCAGGAGAGACTGCTCCATCACATGGTGAACCCTGGGCACAATGGAAGATGTTATGGAAAAGAGGATGGTGGCAAAATTGGATGCCATCATGAAAAATCTCCTGCATCCCCACCAGGAGACACTCTCTTGGAACATTTATAGACACATGCTTATTCTACCAATGTGTCCTAAAAAGCACCTCTCTGGGGTGTTTTCTAACCCCTGCTATCAGACAATTCATTGCTTCCACTCAACAATAAATCCATTTTGAAATGTCTGCTCAATACACATTTATTTATTTATTTATTTATTGTATTATCTATCCCATGAGTCAGTATCTTTGTTTTTTATGTTTCTGCTGCTGTTTGCATTGGTATTTCCCCATAGGATTAATAAAGTTTATCTAATCTAAATTAATCAAACAGGTAATAAAAATCTTGATAACATGTAACTGTACTGTATATACTCTCATATCCAATCCCCAAATGCAGCAGTTTTATACCCACAATATTTTTGAGTATGCAACTAACTGTATCACAGTTTTATAGGAAATGGTTATACCAAATATTTACTTTTAACACGATTGTCTTTCACATTACAGAGTTTGTTCATTTTAGTTCCATCCATCCATCCATTTTCCAACCCGCTGAATCCGAACACAGGGTCACGGGGGTCTGCTGGAGCCAATCCCAGCCAACACAGGGCACAAGGCAGGGAACCAATCCTGGGCAGGGTGCCAACCCACCGCAGGAAACACACAAACACACCCACACACCAAGCACACACTAGGGCCAATGTAGAATTGCCAATCCACCTAACCGGCATGTCTTTGGACTGTGGGAGAAAATCGGAGCGCCCGGAGGAAACCCACGCAGACACGGGGAGAACATGCAAACTCCACGGAGGGCGGACCCGGGAAGCGAACCCGGGTCCCCAGATCTCCCAACTGCGAGGCAGCAGCGCTACCCACTGCGCCACCGTGCCGCCCTCATTTTAGTTATTTCACCTAAAAAAGAACATACTAGAGACCATTTCTTAATCTACAGTATATCCTTATAGAAATTAATACATGAAATCAGGAGGAAACAAAATTATGTTTTCCCTTGACCAAGATGATGATTTCCAGCTGGGTAAAAACAATCTGATTAACTGAATAGAATCAAATGGCGAAAGCTTTCTGGTTCTCTTTCTTTGATTGCATATGATTGATAATGGTAGCCACTACAGGTTTATGTGCTGCTTGTGTTAGCAAATGCAATTTAGATGTGATTGTAAAATAAGAACACCTGACTTCAGAAAATGACAACTTGTTGTGTGCCAAGACAAAATGTAATCCTTAAGTGCCTTACCTTTATGTACTAAATATAGTAGTCATAGTTTTTATACGGCGGCACGGTGGCGCAGTGGGTAGCGCTGCTGCCTCGCAGTTGGGAGACCTGGGGACCTGGGTTCACTTCCCAGGTCCTCCCTGCGTGGAGTTTGCATGTTCTCCCCGTGTCTGCGTGGGTTTCCTCCGGGTGCTCCGGTTTCCTCCCACAGTCCAAAGACATGCAGGTTAGGTGGATTGGCGATTCTAAATTGGCCCTAGTGTGTGCTTGGTGTTTGTGTGTGTCCTGCGGTGGGTTGGCACCCTGCCCAGGATTGGTTCCTGCCTTGTGCCCTGTGTTGGCTGGGATTGGCTCCAGCAGACCCCCGTGACCCTGTGTTTGGATTCAGCGGGTTGGAAAATGGATGGATGGATGGATAGTTTTTATACAAAAATGGTTACATTACTAGATGTCAAGATCTCCCACCCTGTCCCCACCTGATAATTAGGAAATCGTATCAGCCAGTCCGCATTTAGTTCAGTTAAATACACATTTCCTTTTAGTCTATGTGATAGCTAGAGTTGCACAGGTTTTTTAAGACTGAATACTATCTGTCATTGTACTCAAATCATTCTACCTCATTACATAAATAGTATTTTTTTAGTTTTGCATTTAAGGGAGCAGGTGTAATACCAGTCTGAAGGCAATTTAGACCCCTCAGAATAGGGTCCCCATCTTTCTTCCATGCTGTAAAAGGTGATTGAAAGAGACTGGTATGTAGTACAAGTACTCCCTTTAAGAGAAGCTACTAACCAAGTGAGTGAACTGAATGAAACCAGGAAGATGGCAATTAAAGAGAAAGACTGACAGAGAAAGAGTGACACTTACAAAAACAGTAGCTGAAACCAATTTCAGCAAGAACAGAGACAAGGTAGTGCTAACAGTGGATGAGATTCACTTCTTAAAGCACAATTTTCATTTATCCTAAATGCAGTAGTATTTTAGTTTAGGTACTGTGAAAATGTATCAATTACATATGCTACTATGCAACAAGACCTTAACAAAGGCTTCTTTTAGTCTTAGTAACACAAAACATCAGCAAAGTTGTCATTGCTCTTTGTACAGTATGGCATATTAAGAGCCTTGCACTTGTAAATTGCTACTGAATATAAAGGATTTACATGTGTTATACTGAAGTATGCAATATGAAGAAAAATGTGTCTCACTTTAGTTACCTCTGATTGTTCCAAAATGAAGCTATTTTAGTAGGTTACATGGCAGGGATTAATTAACTTTTTGTGGGAGCCCTTGTTATATGGTATAAAAAGAGCATATGAATAAAGTGTTACCTACTTATGAGTTTGTATGTTTTATACCGTAATGTAATTTTGTGTGCTTTGTGATTCTTCTTTTCGTGATGCCCGCTGTTAAAGATGTAATATGAAGTAATAATTGATCAACAGGAACTTTGTAAGGGACATTTAAGCTGGGTTTTCTAAGATGGATATGTAAAGGTTTGGATTATATTTACAGCAACATTCGCACACAGCAAGCAAAGCTGTTCTTCATTTTCACTTTAGCCTCTTCTCAAGCAAAATTCTCCAGTCAGGAAATTAAAATGTAGTCTGTGTAGTCTGGAATACAATTTGTTTAGAGAAAAAGCTATAAAGGAGGACTTACATATAGAAGGGTCTTCTCCATGCTACATCAGCACATACACTGAAAATGTGGCACACATTAGGACATATCCTAATAAAAAGCCATGGATAAACAGAAAGGGGCAGTCTATTCTCTACCATCTCTGCATTCCATTTAACCCAGATAGACCTGATGAGTATAAAGTGGCCATATACAAATTCTACAAAAACACCAATAAAGTTAAAAAACAATATAGGAGCAAAGTGGAATGTCATTATACAACTACCAATAGCCAACACATGCAGCAGGGCCTGAAACACATTAGATCTTACAAGAAAGAAACCAGTGGTGGCCTAATAATAACACCAGACTTTCAGAGAAACAATATACAGTATGTGCGTTAGTGTGTATATTCACCACCCTATCTGAGATCCCTTGTGATGATCCCCTAGGTAACTGACTAGCTTGCCTATATCTAGATTCACCTCTGACTGTATGTATGAAAAGAGTGTCCAGTTTATAGTTAATAGTTTACTTCATTTATTTCTATTGAATTTGCTGTGTACATTTTCCAAATAAAGCAGGTTTAAGTATGCAAGGGTTATTACAGTTACTGTCATACTGCAATTCTCACTCGAACCTAGATGCAGAGTTGCATACTCAAAACCAAGTGTGAGTAAATAAAAGAATTTTTAATGACTGTATTGACTGTCAGCAATTCTCCAAGAAGTAAAGTGAGAAACATTTCTTTTTTTCTTTTTTAAGTTAGACCGCAAGCATGAGTCAGCAGATTAGAGTACTCAATGAACTCATAATTAAACTGCCACTTAACCACTCCAAAAATGTTAGTATACATTCACATATTAGAGATATGTGAATTACTCAAAGCTAAAGACAAACAAGTTGCATTAATTCATTTCACAGCATTTTTGATGAGACAGCTAAAGCACAGTTATTTTCCGTAACTAACGACTCTGCAAACCTGTCAATGCCAAATTGATGAGAAATAAGAAACATATTATTTTCAGCAGCATCTTTTGAACTTTTTAGCTCACTGATTCCCCTTGCAGGCAATTAATAACATAAGAAAGCAGAAGCTGATCATTACAATTTATGAACAATATTAGTGTATCCAATTTGCTAAGCTACAAGTGCATTATTTTTTAGGCAATTCTTTTACATACTCATTACTCTTTAATATTGTTGTCGTGGAATTATTTTTTATTGTTTTAGTTCAGAAGTCAGGTAGCAGTAGAAAGACTATGAAACATTGAAACTAACTTCACTCTTACATAGCAAATGTACAAAACCAATACACATTTATGTGCACAATAAGCTTAAAACTTGGTACCAAGATTATAAGTGATTCTTGGAAAAAGAAGTTTTAATTGTGCATGTCCTAATTAAAAAATCATGCCCCAACTTATTTGTTTCATGTAACAGGTATACTGCACACATTTTTCTCATAAAATGACATGCAAAAATATTTCTTCATTTGAATTAGAATTACTTAAATTTCTAGTTTACTCAGAATTTTACTTTCATCTCTTGAGTGTATGACATGGCACACCCAGTTTTCTTTTTTCTTCCTTATTCTGTTAGGAGTTTTAATGCAGCTACATAACCTTCCACTTTTCATCAGAGGGAACTGTTATAAGTATAATAAATTAATCAAACGCAGGTTTTGGAGATTATAGACATCTGTCCATTTACTGAATCTGCATATTCTAGTACAGCGTTGTGAAGCCCTGAAGCCCTCTAGGCAGGATCATTGCAAAACAATCTAACATAACATCCATCCATCCATTATCCAACCCGCTATATCCCAACACAGGGTCACGGGGGTCTGCTGGAGCCAATCCCAGCCAACACAAGGCGCAAGGCAGGAAACAAACCCCAGGCAGGGCGCCAGCCCACCGCAGGGCACACACCCACCCACACCCACACACCAAGCACACACTAGGGACAATTTAGGATCGCCAATGCACCTAACCTGCATGTCTTTGGACTGTGGGAGGAAACCGGAGTACCCGGAGGAAACCCACTCAGACACGGGAAGAACATGCAAACTACACGCAGGGAGGACCTGGAAAGCGAACCCAGGTCTCCTAACTGCGAGGCAGCAGCGCTACCCACTGCACCACCATGCCGCTCAACATAACATTCATGTAAAGTAAAATGTTAAACTATACAGAAATGGCAAAAAGATTTAATTTCTGAGCACAAAATGATGAGCCAGGGATCAGACCTAAACCTATGCTAAAACTATGAAACATCAGTGTGAACCGTTGCTTCACTGTGGCAAACTCATCATTTACACATTTACTGTAATTAAGCCTGTTGGTTAGAGTGTTAGTCACAAATTATTTTGAATCCCTCCAAGCTTTGTTCTGTCCCTTACATGCAAACTGACCCCACCTCCTTCATGGAATACATGCAAAATGTCATATGCACACACTCATATTATAGCAATAAAAAGGATTAAGATGACTGGAGACATAGATATCTCTAGTAAAATCTTTCTTAACTACAGTGACCCTTAACTTGAATATGTTGCTATCTACTGTTACTTCCTCTATTTTTAAAAACACTCTTTTTACAATTTTTCTGCATTCATAATGCCTTCATTTGTCACAGTTGATGAAATTGTGATGCATCTTGTTTATGCATCATGGGTGTCAAGTGGTTTACCATACAAGGTGTTAATTAAACACAACGTTGTTATTTGTAACCACAAAGTCCCAACTCATTTATACATTTTCAGGTGTGACTAGAATGTAATAATACGTTATTATCTTGTTTCCAGTAATTGGTTTTCTCTTCAGGCACTAACTTGCCAGTTTTAGATCATCAGGAGCCACTGGAATTAAAGGTGGGGATATGCAAAAGCTGTAGTGACCTTGGATAGCCATTAGAATGTTTTATTTAAACTTTTTAAAATGTATACCAATATATAGTGCACAGTGCACTGCCATTCACTTGTGAGCACGTTTAGTCCAGTTTCATGAATTCTGGAACACTGATCCCAGCTTAGTAGCATCAGGTGCAATGCCACAACCCCTGGATATGAAACAATTCAATCACTGACCGCACTCACACACAGGCACACATACTCTGGGCCAGCTTAAAGTATGCACGTTTTTGATGTGCTTGGGGGAAAATTGTTATTAGAGAAAAACACACATAGGCCAGAAAGACACAAGAAACAGAAAGTTTTAACGTGTAATTAATAGTCTGTTATAATAATTAAAACAGTTTTATTTTCCAAAGTTAAAACCTACTTATTTTAACTGTAAACAAGTCTGTTTATACATTTCCCCTAGCAAATATGATGCTCCCTCACTGTACTACAATGTGTCAGGATTGATTAATAATAAGCTTTTTAAACTCAACAGAAAAAAAACAGAAAATGCCAATATTCTTTTAAAATACAGTACATACATTCTCCTTTCTTAAAAGGAAAAAAAAATACAACAGGTACTGAAGGATGATGAACTTTGTAGGAGAATGTTATTGAGAAGAATCACTTGATGTAAATTAATCAATTAGTTGATTATCAGTTTTGCTTTTGGCAATGCTGATAACTACAGTAAACAGTTTAGTAAGAGTCCAGACTCCAATTTATATTCCTACATTTTCCTGTAGTTGGAGTTTTCCAGCTGTTAGACTTAAATCGAGGCAACTGGAGCATGCTTATTTTAAGAAACAGTCAGTAATTCAGTCAGTCAGTCATTCAGTCAGTCATTGTCCAACCCACTATATCCAAACACAGGGTCACGGGGGTCGGCTGGAGCCAATCCCAGCCAGCACAGGGCACAAGGCAGGAACAAACGCCGGGCAGGGCGCCAGCCCACCGCAGTTGAAGAAACAGAATATTGTAATTTATTTATAAGTAAAATGATTACAGAAATATAATAAATGCTTATGTATTGACATGAAAGATGGAACATAAGACAAATGAAACAGAGAAACATGAAACACATAGGTATTTTGCCTTGACATGGAAAAAAATAGGCATGTTGTTCTGAAGAGGACAGCTTAAAAAAGACATGACGACAGGAAAAGTACAAGCACAGGTCATTAACAGACTAAACTATTTGTAAACTATTTGTAAAAATGAAACCAAACAAGAAAAGAGTAGCTACAAAAACAATGGCTAGGATCTCACCTAGATGTCTCAAAATGAAGACTGTCCAAAAAAAACTAAGAGAAAAGGAATTTGGAAATGATTCAAATATCTGTATTTTGACCAAACATTTCTGCCATGTTTTCTAGTGGCAGCATCATTACATGTGCTTAGTAACTCCCCTAGCAGACACAAACTAAAATTCAACAAAATGGTATCACAAGAATGAAAATAATTACAAAATAAAATACATAATTCATAAATAAAGGTGATGCAAAAGTAATAGACAATCACTACAAGATAAGGTCGAGTGTTCTTTCTTTGTTTAGTGCTTTCTGGATTTTGTGAATTTTCTTTTCATTTAGAGCTTCAGTTTTGGAATTTTAGCATGAAGTTACTGTCAGCTCATTCTTGCTCAAATGCACAATTCCTTGGGTGAGAGAGAGCAAAATTGCTGTGTTGTGACTCAAGTGCTTTTGTCTGCAAATTAGATAAAAGTTTATAAAAGGTAGAGGTTTACAAAGCATAGTAATGATCTTTTTAAACAGGATCGATCAAATTTGAGAAAAACATACCCCTGGGTCCGTTTACCGGTGTTATGTGTCATTGCTTTGGGCTTCAGTGAAGTACTTTGGTTGCAGTGGAGTACACTATTTTTATGATTGATTGATTGATTTGGAGTGAGGTGTGAGACTGTATTCCTCATCTTGATTTTAGTCTGTTTTTGCTACTTCACAGGAAAAAGTTTGATTCTTCAAATAAGAGTTTAGGAGCTTGAATTCTCTTTAAGAATTGTCATGGTTTTGCGAGGGCTTCATACATAACTAATTTCTTTTCCTTTTACTTGTTTGTTTGCTTACTTTTTAGCTTTCTTTAGTAATTTATGACATTTTTCTTATGTTTCTTTTAGTATCTTATTATTTTTTCATGAAGATTGTCTTTTTTATTAATTATTTTATGTTAATTATATTAGTGACTATCCTTGTTTATTGTATTTTGAACCTATGAGGGTCATGCCTCCAAACACTGCACTGCGTTAAAAAGCTGAGAATTCTTAGCTGTGTGCTGAGGAGTCAGTTACCTTTCACTTTTGATGTTTGACTCATTTTGGATCTCTTATTTTGTAAATGCTATTGTTTTTGGTTTTGAACTTTAGCCATCATTATCTGTTTTTCATTCTTGGGTTTCAGACTCGGTTTGTTCTTTGATCAAAAAGCCACATCTACTCACTATAAAGGTCTGGGACCACTAGATAAGCCTCCCTTTAGGTAGCCTAGCCCCAAACAAAAATAGTAGGCTTTTGGCCTCCACACACACAAAAATGAGACATTTAAATAGCAAATATCAAAAATGTCAAAAAAATGAAGAGTAGTTTACTGTGAAAACCTTTGATCCAAAAGCATAAACAGTTCATTTAACATTTAACTATTTGTTACAAAGATTCAAAACGAACTGAACAAAAAGACAAGTCAGAAAAATTGTAAAATAGTCTTTACGTAACAGGCAAAATCTAAATCAACAAAATACAGTAAATCACACAATAGAAACAGTACCGTAAAGAAAATAAAAAATAAATCCAAGAAAAACAGAACCACAAAAAAATGGAATTCAAATAATCCTAATGCCAAATGTGCAAATGCATTTGTGGCTTGGGCTTAACTCTTGCTGGAGCAGGTACCCCAGGTGCAAAATTACAGAAGATTACTGAGCTTTTCTTAGGCTCCACATACAGAAGGCAGGGCAAAAAACAAAGAAACCCAATACATACAATTTTAATATTAAACACTTTAAGAAAAAGAACACATATCTGTGTGTCTGTATATCTGTGTGTGCATCCAGCTGCTATGTTTCTGTTATAGGCTATCTGGTATGGGTTTAGTAAAAGCAGTGCTAATGCTTGTGAAGCACCATTTGTTGGATTAACAAATGCAATGCTTTTTATTATTACAAATAGTTGTGATGCGCCATTTGTCGGAAAGACAAATGCAATGCATTTTATTACTAGATACATTTTAAATTGCATTCCAATAGATGTTGCACTGCAAATGTTAAAGATGAGTTCTATGTTGATTATATCAATTTCAACCAATCTTAGATGTGTAGCACAGATAGTAATAAATAAATAAAACACAGAAAAAGTGAAAACATGTAACAAGTACATTTAAAGGATAATAAAAATATTAAATAAAAAATTAACAAACTTGAACCAGAGAAAAGACCCTGGCAGACATATAAAATTAGGTTTGCCTCTTACTGACAAACCATTTTGATTCTTGCTTTTTTAGTTTTCTTTTTTGAGTGATTTTTGTTAATACATTCTTTAAAACTTAAGTAACGTTTCCATGTTATTTGACCCAGGGTTTTATATAGTTTTGACTGTCTCACTTTATGAATTGATAAGTGTCTTATCTTTGTGTTTGTCCAGACTGTAAAGCTTGTAGTTGAGTTTCAGGTCTGACTTATTTAATGTTTCTAGCCCATATTGGAGCTTTAAAGGCATAGTTCTTGAAATTAAGTCTTTTTCTGAGTTTCATGAAGACAGTCCTTTATAACAAGCATGGCTTCTTCTTCTTGTGGAGTGGGGTTAATCACAAGCACAGAGCTTGAGCTTACAAGTGTGGATTTTGGAGATATTTCAGGATGTCCATGTTCAAGTCCCTTCCAATTATGGACTCAGATCCTGTTTAAAGGTTATGTTGCTCATCAGAGCAAGAAAGGTTGTAACTGCAAAGTCAGTTTGCAGTTACAAGCATAAAACTGAATTGTTCTTTTGAGGGCCTTTTTCTTTGGAGGATTCTCTACACTTAGGCTGTTATCAGAAGTTCATCTTAGAACTTCATCATCCCCTGTATGTAGGCTACAGTTAGGTCCATAAATATTTGGACAGAGACTTTTTTCTAATTTTGGTTCTGTACATTAACACAATGAATTTTAAATGAAACAACTCAGATGCAGTTGAAGTGCAGACTTTCAGCTTTAATTCAGTGGGGTGAACAAAACGATTGCATAAACATGTGAGGCAACTAAAGCATTTTTTTTAACACAATCCCTTCATTTCAGGGGCTCAAAAGTAATTGGACAATTGACTCAAAGGCTATTTCATGGGCAGGTGTGGGCAAGTCCATCGTTATGTCATTATCAATTAAGCACATAAAAGGCCTGAAGTTGATTTGAGGTGTGGTGCTTGCATGTGGAAGATTTTGCTGTGAACAGACAACATGCGGTCAAAGGAGCTCTCCATGCAGGTGAAAGAAGCCATCCTTAAGCTGCGACAACAGAAAAAACCCATCTGAGAAATTGCTACAATATTACGAGTGGCAAAATCTACAGTTTGGTACATCCTGAGAAAGAAAGCAAGCACTGGTGAACTCAGCAACGCAAAAAGACCTGGATGTCCACGGAAGACAACAGTGGTGGATGATCGCAGAATCATTTCCATGGTGAAGAGAAACCCCTTCACAACAGCCAACCAAGTGAACAACACTCTCCAGGGGGTAGGCGTATTGATATCCAAGTCTACCATACAGAGAAGACTGCATGAAAGTAAATACAGAGGGTGCACTGCAAGGTGCAAGCCACTCATAAGCCTCAAGAATAGAAAGGCTAGATTGGACTTTGCTAAAGAACATCTAAAAAAGCCAGCACAGTTCTGGAAAAACATTCCTGGACAGATGAAACCAAGATCAACCTCTACCAGAATGATGGCAAGAAAAAAGTACGGAGAAGGCGTGGAACAGCTCATTATCCAAAGCATACCACATCATCTGTAAAACACAGTGGAGGCAGTGTGATGGCTTAGGTGTGCATGGCTGCCAGTGGCACTGGGACACTAGTGTTAATTGATGATGTGACACAGGACAGAAGCAGCCAAATGAATTCTGAGGTGTTCAGAAACATACTGTCTGCTCAAATCCAGCTAAATGCAGTCAAATTCGTTGGGTGGCATTTCATGATTCAGATGGACAACGACCCAAAACATACAGCTAAAGCAACCCAGGAGTTTATTAAAGCAAAGAAGTGGAAAATTCTTGAATGGCCAAGTCAGTCACCCGATCTTAACCCAATTGAGCATGCATTTCACTTGTTGAAGACTAAACTTCGGACAGAAAGGCCCACAAAAAACAGCAACTGAAAGTCGCTTCAGTAAAGGCCTGGCAGAGCATTAAAAAGGAGACAACCCAGCATCTGGTGATGTCCATGAGTTCAAGACTTCAGACTGTCATTGCCAGCAAAGGGTTTTCAACCAAGTATTAGAAATTAACATTTTATTTCCAGTTATTTAATTTGTCCAATTACTTTTGAGCCCCTAAAATGAAGGGATTGTGTTAAAAAAAATGCTTTAGTTGCCTCACATTTTTATGCAATCGTTTTGTTCACCCCACTGAATTAAAGCTGAAAGTCTGCACTTCAACTGCATCTGAGTTGTTTCATTAAAATTCATTGTGGTAATGTACAGAACCAAAATTAGAAAAAGTTGTCTCTCTCCAAATATTTATGGACCTAACTGTATGTCAATCTTAAATTTGTCTTTGATTCTATAGATTGTATCGTTTAGTGGAAAGCACTCCAAGGTTGCCGCCATCCTCAACAGGTTGGTAGACCTCATCCATGTCTTCCATATCGATACTAATTTTTTTATCCATCACAAATCAAGGCTATCAAACTTATTTACCATGAACTCTACCATTAAAAAGGAGTATGTTCTCTCTCTCGTCCACTTTTTTTTTTTGCAGGGCTGTTGACTTAGATATTTTGTTGTTTTCTAACTCTGTCATTTTTTCACATTTTCACATTATTTCTGATATCACCTATGCTGAGAATGCAGTTATTTTGTGTTTATGATCAAGATCAATTGCAGGATGTCCCTGCATATCTTCAAGAGTGGGTCATCATGTCTCCTGGCTGAACATCCATCCATCCATTCATTTTCCAACCCGCTGAATCCGAACACAGGGTCACGGGAGTCTGCTGGAGCCAATCCCAGCCAACACAGGGCACAAGGCAGGAACCAATCCCGGGCAGGGTGCCAACCCACCACAGCTGGCTGAACATGAAAATGCATAACTTGGGTATAGACTGGCACTAACATCTATTTTAATCAATGGTAAGGTTTTGGAGGCTATAGAGACTTATAGCTATCTTGGTTCCACTATTTCTTCTAATTCCAACTCTCATGAAGAAACAATGTGCCAGATGGATCTGGCATCATCTGTAAATGGACACCTGGATAGGATCTGGCACAACAGATATGTGGGCCTCAATTCTATACTCAGAATATATTCCATCAGCATGCAACTGGTGCTTTTGTACGAGGTGGAAACACCCAATTGATGAAACATGACTGGAATTGCCTTTAATCCTCTTATCTACACTCTCAGTAGTTTCTTATGCATCAGCTGCTTTGATTTTGTCACTAACATTGAATTTTATAACAGATCCAGTTTAATCAGTGTATTGTCCATCACCTAATATCACTGGTTTTCTATTTTCTTCCATGTTTCACATCTCCCAGATCCCAGCAAAAACAACCCAGCGCATGACCTGTGGTGTGAGAGATAGAATTCCACCTATTCCTGACTGACACACGAGGATCTGGCTTTGCTCAGACCGTGACCCTGGAGCCTCTGAAACATTACACATCACTCAAAATAGGACAATATGGAAGAAGATGTACACTAGGGCTGATGAAGCCATGCAATAATAATGAAGACAATTAAATTAATAAAATCAGTGTCATCATATTTAGAACTAATCAGGGAAATATGCAATTCACAGGTTTAAATGACATGTAAATTAAGAGTAGGGCACCAGAACAAAGCAAATTTGGGACTGTATCCATACTATAAAAGATGTGCAGGATGTTGTCTAAAGTATTGTTGGATTGAATAAAACAAATCTGTCTGGGTTGTTTTAATTTATAGATGACTGATTTCAGGAACTCAGCAAGTAACTTTGCCAGGTTGTTATCAGACTTCTTCATAGAAATTGGATAGTAACTTGAACAATCAAAGGACTTCCTTAATTGAAGTATAATAATGGCCAGATTAATTGAAATATTAATTTTTGTGGATAATATGCTCAACATCTTAAAGCATCTTTCCTTTAAATGGAAGTCGCTGTAGAGATCTAAGAAGTAGAGTTAATATATTCATAGTTTCAATTTATAGTTTTGATTCTTGCTGCGGTATTTTGAATGACTATAGCATAGTAATGGGATGATCTGAACAGACTAATAGTAAGGTAATATGATAGTCAATTATATTTAATGTGTTGATGAACCATTCTTTTCTGTATATCACACTCAGTACAAAGGTATATTTTTATTCAAGGGAAACCAGATTTAAGATAGTGTGGAAATGGGATGACTAAATGTTAGATCTATATCAAAGACAACATCTAAATTTCATTTGAATTTGGGTTTTACTAAAGTTAAAGGTCTTAAAGATAAGAGATGTTAAAAATTTCTTGCTAAAGTATATACAATATTTTCACAGAAAAAAACTTTTTTGTGAGTTTAAAAATAAGTGAGTGGTTTTTATCCAGTGAAGCAGGTACACTCTTAAAAATAAAGGTGGCAGAGTGGTTCTTCATAGCAATGCCAAAAACGTCATCCACACAAAGTTTCCAGAAAGAATATTTATTTATTTAGATAGATAGATAGATAGATAGATAGATAGATAGATAGATAGATAGATAGATAGATAGATAGATAGATAGATAGATAGATAGATAGATAGATAGATAGATAGATAGATAGATAGATAGATAGATAGATACTTTATTAATCCCAAGGGGAAATTCACATACTCCAGCAGCAGCATACTGATACAAAAAAACAATATTAAATTAAAGAGTAATAAAAATGCAGGTAAAAACAGACAATAACATTGAATAAAGTTAACGTTTACCCTCTCAGGTGGAACTGAAGAGTTGCATAGTTTGGGGGAGGAACGATTTCCTCAGTCTGTCAGTGGAGCAGGACAGTGACAGCAGTCTGTCACTGAAGTTGCTCCTCTGTCTGGAGATGACACTGTTTAGTGGATGCAGTGGATTCTCCATAATTGCTAGGAGTCTGCCGAGTGCCCGTCACTCTGCTACGGATGTCAAACTGTCCAGCTCCATGCCTTCAATACAGCCTGCCTTCCTCACCAGTTTGTCCAGGTGTGCCTTCAATACAGCCTGCCTTCCTCACCAGTTTGTCCAGGTGTGAAGCGTCCTTCTTCTTAATACTGCCTCCCCAGCACACCACTGTGTAGAAGAGGATGCTCGCCACAACCGTCTGATAGAACATCTGCAGCATCTTATTGCAGATGTTGAAGGACGCTAGCCTTCTAAGGAAGTATAGTCGGCTCTGTCCTTTCTTACACAGAGCATCAGTATTGGCAGTCCAGTCCAATTTATCATCCAACTGCACTCCCAGGTATTTATAGGTCTGCACCCTCTGCACACAGTCTCCTCTGATAATCACGGGGTCCAGGAGGGGCCTGGGCTTCCTAAAATCCACCACCAGCTCCTTGGTTTTGCTGGTGTTCAGGTGTAAGTGGTTTGAGTCGCACTATTTAACATGTCCATTTAACAGTCCTTTATGAGGTTCCTATATTCCTTCTACTGCCCCCTCCTGATGCAGCCCACGATAGCAGTGTCGTCAGCAAACTTTTGCACGTAGCAGGTGTTTCCTTAAGAGGCATTAGCTCTCCAGAAATGTGTTCTTTTCAAATGTGGCATTTTAATTAACCTGAATTTAAATAATTATAAATAAAAAAAGGTATTATCCCCTCCAGCATGCAATATGACGGTTACAAGATTACACGAGAAGTATAAAGGATAATTTAGCTCTTTACTGACGGTTTCACGCGGATATCACAAACGGGAAGCTTATGACAGACTCTCAAGCATGTGGGTGTCTTGACCTACGCAGTCTGCCATCTTTCATTTGCCACGGTGAAAGGATTTTCAGCGGACAGAAGACATAATCTTCCGCCCGGCACCTTCAAAATGTTGGCCGTAGGTCCATCCTTATATTCTGGTTGCTCCATGTGCAGGCTCCCTCTCTGGATCCAAACAAGGACAGGAAAGGACTCAAATCCCACCTTCAAAAATACAGGAATAGCACAATGCCTACATACAGTTCTCATTCTCCCAACAAGGAAAGAGGATAGTGTACTGACAGAAGACAGAAATATACTAGTCTGTCTTTAGGCTGACTATTCAATTCTCCAGTTGTCTTTGGCTCTCTAGTCCTGTGCTTGGCTCGGCAATTCTAAATGCTGATGCTGTGCCCCTATGTACCATACTTGGTCTGGCTGTATGAATGAGTCCATAACAGTGGGCACAGAGAACAGTGACACTAAACTTAATAATTAAACATATTATAACAAGCCACCCTTTGTCACTGGATCTGTGACAAAAGAAAAAACAATACTTGAAAGTCATATCCACAAATCAAAAGGTACTAGATCCTTCTTTACATTGTAGACATTTCAAAATAATTTGTGGAAATGTGAGGTGTAATACCACTATAGCTTCTGTACCGTTCATCTAATTCCAGCGTAAATATTAACAATGACAAGTTACAGTACATTTGGACAAACAGTTACATTGAACATGGTGTTACTACATAGTGATCATTATATCTCATCAGTTGTATCATAGCATCAGATATTATAATTCTATATAGCATCTTAATGGATTTTACTATTCTTTGGTACTCATAACATTTCTAAATTCAGTATGTTGCTATATGTACCTCACCCTTTGGTGTCTGATCCCTTGTTATAAGTTATAATAGTTGTAACATAACTCAGATCCTATTCTAGATCTATTGCTATGATTATTACTTGTTCTTAAACTAGTATTATTGCATAATTGTACATTATTTATATCCTTCCCAACTTCACTATTGGATGTTCTATTCCTATTCAATTTACAATTTAAACATTATTGGTGGTTAATTATGCATATCCTCATACCTTTGAGCCCCTCTTATAACATTTTCAAGTCTATTCCTAAGCTTTCTCTATTCATGCCTTGTCCAACCCAGTGGTTTGTAGATAAAGTATTTTGCATGGTGGCTTTGCAGATTCTTCTGTACAAAGTGTGACTGCTTCAGGAAATAAAAGGCTTTTACTATTGCTGGAAATTAAAAATTTAAACAGTCCTGTTGCCATTAGAGAGCTCATGAGATGCACACATGGTGACTGTCCATTTTTAGCAGAGGAACACTTCCCTCTAGACTTGCCCTGCATTCAGCATTCATTCATGGGAGCCTTCAACAGCTGTCATCTCACTTCACTGGCATTTTACAGCCTGTTTCTGCTAAGAGTCCATAAAACTCTGTTTTGCAGCAAAAAATGTCTGCACACAGCATGGCTTCAAACCTACTCAGCTGGACAATCTTTCTTTGCTTCTGCACTTCTTCCACTCTGGAAAAGCAAATTATTTCTTCACCAGCTATTATCAGGTATGTGCATCATATCCAAAGTTATTAGTAAAAGTACAGTCTTTTTTCTTTTCTTTTTTTTTTTTTTAAATCTTCATTTCATAATACACCACCTTCTCATCATTGATAGAACTTTTACCACTGGCTTGGAGAGACTTTGGCACCATTAAATTGAGTGGCCAAAACTAAAATACTTACTAGGCTAAACTAAAATAAGGGTGAAAAGGTAGAACAAATACAAAACATAAAACAATTCTTCATCAATCATATGTATAATATAATGCAGCACTATTAATGACAATTCTAGACCCGTAGTTCTCAGTTTCATATCATAAATAACAGAGATAAATTAAATACGGCAAATTATTACATTTAAACTAGGCTAATGAAAATGTTTCTTCAGTAGAATAATACACTAATCAAAATTAAAACATTACATCAGTTATACACTACAGAATGTTACATAGTTGAACTTTGAGTGTTTTAATTTTTGTCTAAAACAAAAATCTTACAATATCTAATAGAACAGCACAGCTCATATAGACTAATGGTTCTAATGTATAACTGAACATTCTATTTAGCTAAGTGCATTATCACTGAGCATTGACCTTAATATATTAATATAATAACAAATCTTTATAAAATTAATCACTTACAGAGATAAACCAATACATGTGTTCAGTTCTAATACATTTTGTAATTACTGAAGTGATAATAGTAATCATTTGTTATACATCAAAATATGTAAATCCTTTATACTGTTTTTATATGAAGACTATAGAAATAAATCAGCCTAATTTTAATTATAGGAACATTTTAACCTTTGTATCTTCATTTAAACATTTTTATTATACACTTGCACTAATCAGCATGCAAGGAAAATAATTCCAATAACTGCTGTTCATTAATCTATGATTGATAAACATTCACCACCCCTTTGATTTGATTATTTCTAATTTCTCTGCCCAAACTTGCTATTAAGCTATTTCTTGCAGCTTGTATAGAAAAAATAATTTGTGTTTCATCCATTAGCCAAAAGGTTTTGATGAATCTGTAGGAAAAACAACATCTATAGGCTTGAGTTATATTTTATGCTGATAATACTTTTTCTTGAAATTCAGATTTTTAAATTCTTAATTATTTAACTGACTGTGCGACTGGCTGTCTTTTTGCCTTGCAAGGGCATAGGTCATCTATTTATCACTTGCATCTGCTTGTAGGCTTCAAAAAACATTACAGGCTTCACTTCCTAAGCACAGTCTGCATTACAAATCACCAGTCATGATCACTTTTTTACTTACTAACATTTTTATATAGTACATGTATTACTAAAACAATTAAATTTAAATATGATTCCCGATTACTATAACAATTATGTTATTATATATTATTATATGGGACGTCTCCCATCTATTAGGGTTTTTCTTTACATTATTTTTTTAGTCAGCTGACACACATAGAAACACATACAGTGGAACCTCGGTTCACGACCATAATTCGTTCCAAACCTGTAAACCGATTTGGTCATGAACCGAAGCAATTTCCCCATAGGATTGTATGTAAATACAATTAATCCGTTCCAGACCGTACGAACTGTATGTAAAATATATATTTTTAAAGATGTCTAAGCACAAATTATAGTTAATTACACCATAGAATGCACAGTGTATTAGTAAACTAATGTGAAAACATTGAATAACACTGACACAAACGCAGGCTCTCTCTCTCTCTCAGCAGCAGGTGAGCACAACCCCCCCCCCCCCCCTTCTCTCTCTCTCTCTCTCAGCGGCACACGCAGGCTCTCTCTCTCTGCAGCACCCCTCTCTCTCACATTGCAGCAGTTTGTGCTATAGCCTTACAATCCAATTCGCTGTATAAACACTTTTTATTTTTAAATGAGTTTTAAGCGCAGGGGGAAAAAAAGGAACATTTGAACAAATCTGAACTTTATTTAAAAGCCAGCCAACCCAGTAACATTGCAGGATTTCATGCTAATAGCATTACAACCTGATCGATCGCTGTAAACAGTCTTTTTAAATGAGTTTTAAGTACAGGGGGGAAAAAGGAACATTTGAACAAATCCGAACTTTATTTAAAAGCCAACCAACACAGTAATATTGCAGGATTTCATGCTAATAGCATTACAACCCGATCGATCGCTGTAAACACTCTTTTTAAATGAGTTTTAAGCACAGGGGGGAAAAAAGGAACATTTGAACAAATCCAAACTTTATTTAAAAGCCAGCCAACACAGTAACATTGCAGGATTTCATGCTAATAGCATTACAATCCGATCGATCGCTGTAAACACTCTTTTTAAATGAGTTTTAAGCACATGGAAAAAATAAACATTTGAAAAAAAGAGAAAAGTAACATTGCAACACTTTCTTCTCACCACTCTTCACTTGCTTAGAAGCCATGGTTAACTGCAAAAGCACACGAAATACTGTAGAGCACAAAGAGTTCACAGGTAAAGCACGCACGTCTGACTGAGAACAATGAACAGGGAGAGGCTGAACACGTGCTTAAATACAGTAATCGGTGCGTACGAACCGGAAGGGAAATGAAATAGAGCACAAAGTGTTCAGAGCGAAAGTACGCACGCACGCACGTCTGACCGAGAACAATGCAACACGTGCGGAAATCATTGGCACGCACAAACCGAATGGGAAACTGGCTTGTTCGTATACTGAGTGTGTGTTCGTGAACCGATGCAAAAGTTTGGCAAACGTTTTGGTCGTAAACCGAGTTGTACGTGTACCGAGACGTTCGTGAACCGAGGTTCCACTGTACTGACAAATGACATAAACACGCATTTGCTACCCCAGACTCTGAATAAGAATAATTTATTCTTCTTTTATTTTCTTTGCTAGATTCTAAATCCCACTTCAGGCCCAAGCAAAATTACTTGGCTAAACAGAAGTTCTTTTAACAACATTCAGCACACTGGGGAAAGCAACTGTTCACAAACAATCAGCCTTCACTCGTTTCAGTCATTTCAACATACAGTATTTGGCAATTGCTTCATTCTTTCAAATATCTTCACATATTCACATACTCACAATCTCTTTTACAATTGCATTTTATTCATAGAATAAAGTTTTCTTTCAATTGTATTTAATTCACAGAGATCTTTATCACACGTGCTATAAACTCACTCGAGGTTGTGCTTCTCTTTCTTTAATCTATAAGGTTTCACCATGCAACATATTTAAACGCGTCTTTTCCTTCATGCTTATTAAAACAACTTTTCAGGCCGCAAGCTGGTATCACTTTCATTAAATTAGGAATTCATCTTACCTTAGTTTTATACGCGCTAGTTTCCAGATCATAAAAAAGTCAGTGGCCAAACCATAGCTCAGCGACAACAAGGAAACACTAATTTCCGTGGCGATCTTCGGTTCCAGCGACAATCAAGGACATCCACTCATCAGTACATCACGCAGCACAATTCCACAACATGAAAGCATTCCCATCAAAAGTTACGCGGTCACAAAGAACATTCTGACTTAACAAGGAAAACATATGTGCTTGAACCTTTATTTCGTATCAAGTGTGCTGACCACTGCGCCACCATGCTCTTCTTTTATAGTACCTGAAAAATACACAAACTCCATTCATGCACAATCAGGCACATGCTTCTTATCGCAAGAACTTGTCTCCCTTCTCATTTAGTATTATTAAAAGAGCATTTTTCCTTTAAACTTGATCAGGGTTTAAAAGGAAAAAATGTTTTGCACATTTACAAGCCTTAAACAAAAGTGGAGACATTCTATTTGCATTAAACCAGTTACACAAATCGATAATTATCTTTCTTTGTTATATGAGAAACTGTCTCGTTTTTAAATTTACACTTATCCAATTTTTAGTTAGAGCTCTTTGCATTACAGTTTCTTTTTAAACATTAGCTTATAACGTAGGTTCGTAATTTAAGCTATATTTAAAAGGCGATTTCAATAATTTCTGTGTGTTTAAACACACGGCATTATTCTTTTAGCAGTACCATCATAGGTGGGGGTTTCCAAAACCTTTAACCTTTAACCTTTAAGGCAGAGTGATTACAACAGCTGCCCAGCTCACTCACTGCGTTTTAACACATGGACGAACCGTGTGCATTGGATTTCTATTATGCCATTAAAGATTTCTACAATTTATTTTAGCGAGCGCAATCGAGCAGTTATGGATTTTATCAGCATTTTTATCGTTCATCTGTAAGTAACCGACTTTCTGATCCTCTGGATGCGGAATTGATTCATCATACAAAGTAAGTGCTGGCATGCCTATCTATATCATATCTAAACGCGCAGCTCTTTATTGCTTTTACAAAATATTGTTTCTAATGGCTAAACGATGCAACTTATTTAAATAAGTGTTCCCCAACACGGCATTTACTTTTCAGGCAGGTTTTGGACTTAGTACGGCAGTTAAATAATCTGTGTTGTCCACGTGGGTGCTGTTTCATTTTATTCAGGACAACCAGTCTTGTGCTATAAGTTTAAAACTGTTGTTTCTATTTATTTTTTCCAGTTTAATCCCACATTTATACCCATGCTTTGGACTTAAAATTCCAACCTGCATGGTATAGTTTAACAGATGCTACCACAAGTCATTGGCAGCTGTCTTTTCTTTTGCCCAGGGCCCGCTACAAGACCGCCTCTTGTCTTTTGCCGGGATTAATTACGATTAATATTAATTCGTAATATCCCCATTTCAATTAGGGCCTGGCATCTTAACTCGGTCGGAATGTCCATGTCTGAGCGCGCGACCAATCCCCAAATATATTCAATATTTCGACCGAACCCTTCATTGCAATCATTATCAGAAGCATATTATATATATATATATATATATATATATATATATATATATATATATATATATATATATATATATATATATATAATATTATAAATAATATACGGTTATTAATTTAGCCACAATCCTGCTCGACTACGCCATTTTGTTTCCTTAAGAGGCATTAGCTCTCTGGAAATGTGTTCTTTTCAATTGCAGCGTTTTAATTAACCTGAATTTAAATAATTATAAATAAAAAAGGTATTATACCCTCCAGCATGCAATATGACGGTTGCAAGATTACACGAGAAGTATAAAGGATAATTTAGCTCTTTACTGAAGGTTTCACGCGGATATCACAAATGGGAAGCTTATGACAGACTCTCAAGCATGTGGGTGTCTTGACCTACGCAGTCTGCCATCTTTCATTTGCCACGCTGAAAGGATTTCCACCGGACGGAAGACATAATCTTCCACCCGGCAGCTTCAAAGTGTTGGCTGTAGGTCCATCCTTATATTCTGGTTGCTCCATGTGCAGGCTCCCTCTCTGGATCCAAACAAGGACAGGAAAGGACTCAAATCCCACCTTCAAAAATACAGGAATAGCACAATGCCTACATACAGTTCTCATTCTCCCAACAAGGAAAGAGGATAGTGTACTGACAGAAGACAGAAATATACTAGTCTGTCTTTAGGCTGACTATTCAATTCTCCAGTTGTCTTTGGCTCTCTAGTCCTGTGCTTGGCTCGGCAATTCTAAATGCTGATGCTGTGCCCCTGTGTACCATACTTGGTGTGCCTGTATGAATGAGTCAATAACAGTGACACTAAACTTAATAATAAAACATATTATAACAGCAGGACTCCGAGTTGTATTGGAAGTCCGATGTATATAGGCTGAACAGGACCAGAGAAAGTACAGTCCCCTGCAGCGCTCCTGTGTTGCTGACCACAATGTCAGACCTGCAGTTCCAGAGACGCACATACTGAGGTCTGTTTGTAAGATAGTCCACAATCCATGCCACTAGGTATGAATCTACTCCCATCTTTGTCAGCTTGTCCCTAAGGAGCAGAGGTTGGATGGTGTTGAAGGCGCTAGAGAAGTCCAGAAACATAATTCTTACAGCACCACTGCCTCTGTCCAAGTGGGAGAGGGATTGGTGTAGCATATAGATGATGGCATCCTCCGCTCCCACCTTCTCCTGGTATGCGAACTGCAGAGGGTCAAGGGCATGGCGTACCTGCGGCCTCAGGTGGTGAAGCAGCAGCCGCTCCATGGTCTTCATCACATGTGACATCAGAGTGACAGGCCTGAAGTCATTCAGCTCACTAGGACGTG
The DNA here is from genome assembly GCF_900747795.2 of Erpetoichthys calabaricus. Classification (NCBI taxonomy): domain Eukaryota; kingdom Metazoa; phylum Chordata; class Cladistia; order Polypteriformes; family Polypteridae; genus Erpetoichthys; species Erpetoichthys calabaricus. The sequence continues at coordinate 97,947,319 of NC_041402.2, read as the reverse complement.
ATACCTTTGGGACTGGGGTGATGCAAGATGTTTTCCAAAGCCTCGGGACTCTCCCCTGATTCCAGGCTCAGGTTGAAGATGCGCTGTAGAGGACTCCCAGGCTCCAGCGCACAGGCCTTCAGCAGTTGTGGCAATACTCCATCTGGACCCGCTGCTTTGCTGGCACGAAGTTTCCTCAGCTCTCTGCTCACCTGCGCTGCTGTAATTGTGGGTGGGGATGTCTCTTCTATGCTGGTATCAGCAGAAGGATGGGTGGAGGGTGCAGTACTCCGAGATGAGAGTGGGTTAGGGTGGTCAAACCTGTTAAAGAAGTTGTTCATTTGGTTTGCTCTCTTCACTTCTCTCTCGTTGGTGGCACCCCGCTTCGAGCTGCAGCCAGTGATGATCTTCATCCCATCCCATACTTCCTTCATGTTGTTATTCTGCAACTTTTGCTCCAGCTTTCTCCTGTACTGTTCCTTTGTCGCTCTGAGCTGGACTCGGAGTTCCTCCTGCACACGCTTGAGCTCATGCTGATCACCGCCTTTAAAAGCCCTTTTCTTCTGGTTCAAAAGGCCCTTGATGTCACTTGTAATCTATGGCTTGTTGTTAGCATAGCAGCGTACTGTTCTTACTGGAAGTACAATGTCCATACAGAAGTTGATGTAGTCAGTAGTGCAGTCAACTACCTCCTCAATGTTCTCACTATGTGATCCCTGCAGGATATCCCAGTCCGTAGTTCCAAAGCAGTCTCTCCGAGCCTGCTCTGCCTCAGGGGGTCCACTTCCTGAATGAGTGTGTGGTTGTAGGTAGCTCCCTCACTCTTGGTTTGTAGTGAGGCTGAAGCAGAACCAGGTTATGATCTGCTTTCCCAAGCGCAGGCAGCGGGGTGGTGCTGTATGCATCTTTAACGTTTGCATACAGTAAGTCAATAGTCTTATTTCCCCGGGTGTTACAATCCACATACTGGGACAAGGCAGGTAATGTTTTGTCCAGCGTCACATGGTTAAAGTCTCCAGCGATTAGCACAAGTGCCTCGGGGTGCTGTGTTTGTAACTTAGCAACAGTGGATTTGAATGATGTCACCCGCTATCTCCATGTCCGCCCGAGGAGGGATGTATACAATAATAACAACTAGCCAACCCGCGGCGTAGCATATGCCACATAATTATTTATTGATGGGTGAACACTTCCTGAACGACACAGTTGTCCAAATGGGGTGGGTTTGAGGATATGACTGTGAGTGAATGAAAAGATGGAACTGTGGAGAGAGCAACATACAATTGTTTGTGACTGAAAACTGTGTTTGGCAGATATAGGCATATCGTTTTGAAAGTTTGTCCCTGTGCCTTATTAATTGTCATTGCAAAGGCCAATCTAAAAGAAAATTGTCTGAGTGTAAAAGTAAAAGGCAAATTTGAATCTGATGGGATCAGGGATATCCGGGGAATAAGGACAGTTTGTGAGGTAGGAACTGCGATAGTTTTACACTCCAGTACATTGCGGTGAATGCTGGTAACAGTCTGTCTAGTGCCATCACAGAGACTTCTTGCTGGCATGAGGTTTCTGAGAAGCATGACGACTGAACCTATTTTAATTTTGAGTTTATACGGAGGCATGCCAGTGGGAGTAAGACTGTTAAGAAATTCTTCGGGAATGAAACTTGATCTGCGGGATCGTCTGTGACGATGGAGGCAACACTGATGAAAGTTACTTCGTCGGTAGGGATAATTTACAATACTTGTTCATTAAGGTGTAGCGAGTCACAGTTGAGAAACACTTATTTAATGAGTTTTAAGCACAGGGTAAAAAATGAACATTTGAAACATCCGTAATGTAATAAACCACCAAGAAAAGTAACATTGCACGCTACGAACCGATCGCTGTAAACAGAAGTGAAAACAAAATCAAGCCCAGTACATTCTTTAACTGCCTTCTCTGCCTTATGCGTCCAGCCCCCCCTCTCTCACGCATGTGTCTCTCTCTCGCGTGCCTGTGTGTCTCTCTCACGCACCTGTGTGTGTGTGTGTCTCTCTCTCTCTGGCTCGCTCACTTGCCGCACAGGGAATGCACAGGGAGAGACTGAACACATGCGGAAATCATCAGCGCGCACGGCTGCTTAGTAAATTATTGTTGGTGGGTGTGGCTCTGTGAGTTGGCGGGCGTGGCTCTGTCTTGCTTGCGTCTTGCTTGCCATGGACGGTTTCTGAGAAGTATGATGACCGAACCTATTTTAATTTTGAGTTTATGCGGAGGCATGCCACTGGGAGTAAGACTGTTAAGAAATTCTTCGGGGAATGAATCTTGGACGATGATGGAGGCAGCGCTGGTGAAAGTTACTTTGTTGGTATGGATAAGTTTCAGTACTTGTTTATTACGGTGTAGCGAGTCTTCGTTGGTGACGCTTAATATAGCTCACGTACTGAGTTGTTCCGGAGTCACAGTTGAGAAGTCGATGTCGCCATATAGTTGTTGAACAGGATCAGAAATAAAAGGAAAACAATGTGAAGGTAATGAACGTGGGAGGAGTGTTAGATTTGGTGGGCGGGGCTCTGTTGTGCATGCCATGGTCGGCTGCTTAGTGAATTGTTGGTGGGCGGGGCTCTTTGAGTTGGCCGGCATGGCTATGTCTTGCGTCTTGCCTGCCATGGTCGGCTGCGTTAGTGAATTATGAGCGTGGCTCTGTCTTGTGTCTTGCCTGCCATGGTCGGCTGCCTTAGTGAATTATATATATAGATAACGTGTCCAAACTCTCTGGGTAAGTAATAGGGACGCAGACTTACGGCCAACAGTTCGATGTCCCTGCAGCAAGTGGAGATTTTGACGTTTACATGTCCAGAGTTGCACCATCTTGTATTCACATAGACAGTAAGTCCACCACCTTTGTGCTTCCCGCAGGTATTTCCGTCTCTGTCCGCTCTAACTGTGCTAAACCCGGGTAGCACCACGTTAGCATCTGGGATGGTGGTAGTTAGCCACATTTCGCAAAAACACAACAAACTGCATTCTCTGTAGGTCCTTACATTTTTCACCAGCACAGCCAGTTCGTCGATCTTATTTGAAATCGAGTTCACATTTCCCAGGATCACAGAAGGCACCGAAGTCTTAAAACGCCACTTTCTCGCAAGCCGCTTCATTTTTAGCTTAGTGCCGGCTCTGCTGCCACGATACCGCCTTCTTACCTTGTCAGGTAAATAGGGAACCACAAAGACACTGGCATTTGTTCTCAGCGCTTGAAGTTGACTACTTGAATAGATGAGTCTCGGGATGTAAAATTCCATGCCCATGTAGTAAAAGTAAAAATGTCCAGGGAACGAATCCACATAAAAGAAAGTGATAGGAATGATCAATAAAAAAAAATAAAAGTGAAAGAAATAAAGAAAAAAAAAGGTAGAAAAATAAAGTTGTACATGGAGCTGCTGAAAAGGCTGCCATTCTCGGCAGTGCCTGAGTCATCAAAGACCCATGAATTAGATGAAGGCGCATGAATAAATGGGAACAGATTTGTAAAATGCCAACCTGATTTGAAAAGGATTCTTGCTGTATACAATACCAGAGGCTACGTTCAGGTTTTCTTAATCGGTGAGTGTTCTGCTAGGTGGTACTATTCATTAAAGATTTCAGGGTTCTTCTACATATTAGGAGTTATTCAAATCATGAAGAAGCAACTTTAAATGCAAAGAACCCCTTCTTAAAGGAAATGGTGCTTTGTCAAGCAATGGTTCTATGAGGAACCATACAACCCAGTAAAGGACCTGTGACAGATAGGGGGCGCTATCGCTCCCTTGAACCCTCAGACTATACGCCAGACACCAGATAAAAGTCCAAATGTATTATTTATTGGAACAATACAGTGCACAAAGCACCCTCCACTCCGCAATACTCATATACAATACTCAATAATCACTACAATAAACAATCCTCCACTCTCCCAGACGCGTTGCCACCCTTCCACCCAGCTCAGCTCAACTCTGGGATCTCCCACAGTCCTTTATATAGTCCATGACCCGGAAGTGCTCTTGAACTCCTGTCCATGTGACTTCTTAGCACTTCCGGGTCAGATCCAAAAGTCTTATTTTCATCCCGGAAGTATGTCAGTATTTTTGTTCATGTGATTATGACGCACTTCCGGGTTGTATGCGAAAGTCTTGCTACTCCTCCCTGCAGCGCCTTCTAGGGGCCCCTGTGGTATCCAGCAGGGTTGTGGAAGAAAACTCCAATGTCCATAATTCCCTGCTGACATTCGGGGCACCTCCATGCTGCAGGGAGGGCTCCATCTGGTGGCCTGGGGGTATTGGCCGGGATGAAAGGCCGGCCATATCCCACAGACCATATAGTGCTATTAAAGAACCATTATTTTTAAGAGTATGGTTCATAACATAACAGTCCTGCCGTCATGCAATAAGAACACTTTGCTTCCAGATTACATCTCCAAATTTAGAAAAATAGAACTAACTGCAACCCTAAACTGAGGGACAGCATATCTTTATAAAAACCAGGGATACCTTTGAGATAAGTAAACTAAAGGAAAAAGGCACAAATTGATTGTTAAAGTAAATCAAAATATGTCATGGTATGTTTAGTAGTTGAATTCTGCACTCTGTTGGGCAATTTACATCTGTAGTGGTGTCCGATAAGGAGCTGCTAATTTAACATTATTCTTTAAAGGGTATCCATCCATCCTCTTCCGCTTATCAGAGGTCGGGTCGTGGGGGCAGCAGCTTGAGCAGAGATGTCCAGATTTCCCTCACCCCGGCCACTTCTTCTAGCTCTTCTGGGAGAATCTCGAGGCGTTCCCAGGCCAGCCGGGAGACATAGTCCCTCCAGTGTGTCCTGGGTCTTCCCCGGGGCCTCCTCCCGGTTGGACATGCCCGGAACACCTCACCAGGGAGGCGTCCAGGAGGCATCCTGATCAGATACCTGAGCCACCTCTCGATGCGGAGGAGCAGTGGCTCTACTCTGAGCCCTTCCTGGATGACTGAGCTTCTCACCCTGGCTTTTAAGGAAAGCCCACACACCCTCATTTGAGGAAACTCATTTCAGCCGCTTGTATTCGCGATCTTGTTCTTTCGATCACTACCCATAGCTCATGACCATAGGTGAGGGGAGGAATGTAGATCGCTGGTAAATTGAGAGCTTTGCCTTGCGGCTCAGCTCCTTTTTCACCACGACAGACCGATGCAGAGCCCGCATCACTGTGGATGCCGCACCGATCTGCCTGTTGATCTCACGCTCCATTCTTCCCTCATTCGTGAACAAGACCCCCGAGATACTTGAACTCCTCCACTTGGGGCAGGATCTCGCCTCCCACCCTGAGAGGGCACTCCACTCTTTTCTGGCTGAGGACCATGGTCTCAGATTTGGGGGTGCTGATTCCCATCCCAGCCGCTTCACACTCAGCTGCAAACCAATCCAGAGAGAGCTGAAGATCACGGCCTGATGAAGCAAACAGGACAACATCATCTGCAAAAAGCAGTGACACAATCCTGAGTCCACCAAACCGGACCCCCTCAACACTCTGGCTGCGCCTAGAAATTTTGTCCATAAAAGTTATGAACAGAATCGGTGACAAAGGGCAGCCCTGGCGGAGTCCAACTCTCACTGGAAATGGGTTTGACTTACTGCCGGCAATGCGGACCAAGCTCTGACACCAGTTGTACAGGGACTGAACAGCCCTTATCAAGGGGTCCGGTACCCCATACTCCCGGAGCACCGCCTGCAGGATTCCCCGAGGGACACGGTCGAACGCCTTTTCCAAGTCCACAAAACACATGTAGACTGGTTGGGCAAACTCCCATGCACCCTCCAGGACTCTGCTAAGGGAGTAGATCTGGTTCACTGTTCCGCGACAAGGATGAAAACCACACTGTTCCTCCTGAATCCGAGGTTCGACTATCCGACAGACCCTCCTCTCCAGAACCCCCAAATAGACTTTTCCAGGGAGGCTGAGGAGTGTGATCCCTCTGTAGTTGGAACACACCTTCCGGTCCCCTTTCTTAAAGAGGGGGACCACCACCCCGGTCTGCCAATCCAGAGGCACTGTCCCCGATGTCCATGAGATGTTGCAGAGACGTGTCAACCAAGACAGTCCTACAACATCCAGAGTCTTGAGGAACTCCGGGCGTATCTCATCCACCCCCGGGGCCCTGCCACCAAGGAGTTTTTTGACCACCTCGGTGATCTCAGTCCCAGAGATGAGGGAGCCCACCTCCGAGTCCCCAGGCTCTGCTTCCTCATTGGAAGGCATGTTAGTGGGATTGAGGAGGTCTTCGAAGTACCCCCCCCCCCCACCGACCCACAACGTCCCGAGTCCAGATCAGCAGTGCACCATCCCCACCATATACAGTGTTGACACTGCACTGCTTCCCACTCCTGAGACGCCGGACAGTGGACCAGAATCTCCTCGAAGCCGTCCAAAAGTCGTTCTCCATAGCCTCCCCAAACTCCTCCCACACCCGAGTTTTTGCCTCAGCAACCACCAAAGCCGCATTCTGCTTGGCCTGCCGGAACCTATCAGCTGCCTCCAGAGTCCCACAGGACAAAAAGGTCCTGTAGGACTCCTTCTTCAGCTTGACGGCATCCCTCACCGCCGGTGTCCACCAACGGGTTCAGCGATTGCCGCCACGACAGGCACCGACCACCTTACGGCCACAGCTCCGGTCAGCCGCCTCAACAATAGAGGCACGGAACATGGCCCATTCGGACTCAATGTCCCCCACCTCCCTTGGGATGTGGTCGAAGTTCTGCCGGAGGTGGGAGTTGAAGCTACTTCTGACAGGGAGCTGTGCCAGACGTTCCCAGCAGACCCTCACAACACGTTTGGGCCTACTAGGCCTGACCGGCATCCTCCCCCACCATCGAAGCCAACTCACCAACAGGTGGTGATCAGTTGACAGCTTCGCCCCTCTCTTCACCTGAGTGTCCAAGACATGTGGCCGCAAGTCTGACGACACGACCACAAAGTCGATCATCGAAGTGAGGCCTAGGGTGTCCTGGTGCCAAGTGCACATATGAACACCCCTATGCTTGAACATGGTGTTCGTTATGGACAATCCATGATGAGCACAGAAGTCCAATAACAAAACACCATTCGGGTTCAGATCGGAGTGGCCATTCCAGGGATTTCACTGTCATTGCCCACGTGAGCATTGAAGTCTCCCAGCAGTACGAGGGAGTCCCCAGAAGGTATGCCCTCTAGTACCCCCTCCAGGGACTCCAAAAAGGGTGGGTACTCCAAACTGCTGTTCGGTGCATACACACAAACAACAGTTAGGACCCATTCCCCCATCCGAAGGCGGAGGGAGGCTACCCTCTCGTCCACCGGGGTAAACCCCAATGTACAGGCTCCAAGTCAGGGGGCAATAAATATGCCCAAACCCGCTCGGTGCCTCTCACCGGGGGCAACTCCAGAGTGGTAGAGAGTCCAGCCCCTCTCAAGGAGATTGGTTCCAGAGTCCAAGCTGTGCGTCAAGGTGAGCCCGACTATATCTAGCCGGAACCTCTCAACCTCGCGCACTAGCTCAGGCTTCTTCCCCTTCAAAGAGGTGACATTCCACGTCCCAAGAGTCAGCTTCTGTAGCCGAGGATTGGACCGCCAAGGTCCCCGCCTTCGGCCACCACCCAACTCACACTGCACCCGACTTCCTTGGCCCCTCCTATAGGTGGTGAGCCCATGGGAAGGGGGACCCATGTTGCCTCTTCGGGCTGTGCCCGGCCGAGCTCCTTGGGTGTAAGCCCGGCCATCAGGCGCTCGCCATCGAGCCCCACTTCCAGGCCTGGCTCCAGAGGGGGGCCCCGGTGACCCACGCCCAGGCGAGGGAAAACGCCGTCCAAATTTTTTATTCATCATAGAAGATCTGCTGAACCGCACTTTGTTTCATCCCTCACCTAGGACCAGTTTGCCTTGGGTGGCCCTACCAGGGGCATAACGCCCCGGACAACAGAGCTTCTAGGATCAATGGGACACGCAAACCCCTCCACCACGATAAGGTGGCGGTTCGAGGAGGGGCTTTAAAGGGTAATCACATAAAAATGTGATTATGCCATTTCCTATATTATGAAAAAGTGAAGACTGCAGCTGTAAGCAAAGCTGAATGCATTGACAGTGATGGGTGTATTAGGTGAATTTCTGTATTTTTAAGGACACAAGGAGACAAATGGGGATTGGGGCAGGTTGCTATGTTTAACATCACAATTGTCTGAATGCTTTTCTTCAAAACAAAAGGACCTATCCTGAACAAAGCCAAAAGAAATAAAAAGTATCACATTTCTACAATGTGTTATAGTATGCGGAGCAACCAGTCAAATGTAAAATGAGTAGCGATTTGAAGACTTGGCACAGATTGTATCTCTTTTACAGCCTGACATCAGTACATTGGTAGGACAAAATATTGTTTCTTTTGGTAAAACATTTTTCTTACTGCAGTTTTCAAAGACCATCTTCCCCTTATTACACACTCTGCTGCATATAAACTGATATAAACTGAGATTTCACTCTAAAGTCCTTCAGTTATTACTGAGGTGATTGTGTTAGATTATCTATATTGCACGTATGTGGGCAGTTTGTATGTGAAATCACTGTTTACATATATTTATATATTTACTTGTATTGCAAAGTATTGATGTTCTTTGAGCATTGGCATAAAATACAATGTATGATTTTTTTATATATATATAATATAATAATGCTGTAGTGTCCACTTTGGTAGCATGTGATTAATTAGTTGGGTTTGGTGTCAGGATTTTTTTCTCCAAAACAAATACATTTAATAACTTTGATGCCAAGGGGAAGATTGCACTTAATCATGACACACCTTAGTGAATATTAATAATTTTGAGTGTAACAACAGTAACAATGAGGCTCTGGCAACAGTATATACAAAAAATGTATTTGGGTGAATGGAAAGGTGTGCTTGAAAGTCATGATCTAGACATAAATTGCACTGCACTATTGATTGAGCTATTGCAATTAATTACAGATTACAAGAAAATGTTCAAAGGCTAAAACATTGTCCTTCTAGGACTTACTAAATTCAAAAAGAGTGTGTGTTTGGAAGAGACAAAAAGCATAATCAGGACGATACTTCTTGTGCTTTGTTCACAAAACTCATACATCCAACTCAGCAAATGCTATCCTTGGTCACTCTCTCCAGAACACACCATATGACCAAAAGATGTAGAACAAAGTATTTAATTCAAGTTATTGCCAACAGCATTGCTGAAAATATCATAAACAACATTCCCTCTCCCCCACCTTTTACAATTAGGTATCGAAAGGGGGTATCAGAGGGGTTTAAAAAGTCTTGTAAGTGAGTTGGGTGTGAACACTGTTTTGTTGTGTGAGATACTGGGGAGGGTGGCACGGTGGCACAGTGGGTAGCACTGCTGCCTCGCAGTTGGGAGACCTGGGGACCTGGGTTCGCTTCCCGGGTCCTCCCTGCGTGGAGTTTGCATGTTCTCCCCGTGTCTGTGTGGTTTTCCTCCGGGCGCTCCGATTTCCTCCCACCGTCTAAAGACATGCTGGTTAGGTGGATTGGCGATTCTAAATTGGCCCTAGTGTGTGCTTGGTTTGTGGGTGTGTTTGTGTGTGTCCTGCGGTGGGTTGGCACCCTGCCCGGGATTGGTTCCTGCCTTGTGCCCTGTGTTGGCTGGGATTGGCTCCAGCAGACCCCCGTGACCCTGTGTTCGGATTCAGCGGGTTGAAAAATGGATGGATGGATGGATACTGGGGGTCCACTGTTGGCACTGTTCCCTCAATAATGAGAGGGGAAAAGAAGCAGGTTTCTCCACCTCCATCCTGTATCTGTGACATACCAATGAAAACTGCTGAAGTAAATGCGTCACAAGTGACAATACATGGATTATCGACGTGAAAATGCATCAATACCAGGGAAGTAGTATGCAGATGTTTAAGTTTGGAAAAGTAATTGGTAATTTGTAAAGACAGTAATTGCATATACCTTTTACAGCACCCTGAGCCTGCATTTTGTGAAGCGCGCTGTCTCCCTAATAATAAAAGCATATTGTCTGTGTGCCTGTTTGTCTGACCATCCAGTTGTTATGTCTCTGCCATTCCAGAAGACGGTGAATCACAAATTATGTTTAGTAAAAAAAAATATTACATTTGTCATTCAAATAAATTGCATATCATTAACATTAACACTGCTTTTACGAATCCCATTCCAAATACAATAACATAGACATATGCATTACGTGGTGCACTGCAAACATTAATGTTGTCATGACAGCACTCTCGAGTCTAAGGGAACACAGTGCAGGGGATGAATAATATGGGCAACCATTTGATTAAGAAGGCCTTAACATTCATGATGGTTGTGACCTTTGGATAATGGCTGAAAGAACAAGATTGTGCATACAAGTGGCCTAAATGAGCATCCTCTGCAGGATTGCCGGGCTCTTGTTTAGAGATTATAGAGATTATTGAGGTGATCCAAGTTTGGGATTATTTTTCTAAAATGGCCTGGAAACACCTTGGCATCTCACAGTATAAGTTGGCAAGTGTGGCTGGGGAAAAGGACATATTTGCCTCACTATTAAGACTTGCCCAAGCGATCCAGTCTTGGATAAAAGGTGGAAAATGAATGAATAAATATTTGTGATCAGCAACCTCAAAATGGTGTAAAACAACACTCCACATGCTTATATTACCAATCTGTTTTTTTGCAATTTTGTAAAAACTTCGAAACCCATTAGGAGGTGAACCCTGGGGTAAGTTGATGTGGCATGCCCAATTTCAAGTCCATCTGATCATTTTTGGTGAAGGCACCTATTGGTTTACTGTTTATCATAAGGATGTTAATTCCTGCAAAAAATATGATCCAAAAATATTACAAAATAACATTTTTGGGTCTAGATGGCCAAAAATATGGGTGAACTTGATATCTTGTATTACAGGACATTAAAGATCTCATACCAGTGAGGCAGAAGGCAACAAATAAAAAAATGGAAGCGATTTCAAAGCATTTATGGTAATTCTCATGAATACAAAGTTTTGACATAAGAGAAATTAACAGAAATCCAGATAGATGATGTAAGGCCTACTAGTTGTGGGGTAGTTATCACAGTACCATAGGGCATAAGACAGAAACGAATGGTATACAAAATGCAAGCCCACACAGGGTACACTCATACACCCATACTCTCTTACAGTATATCATGACAGTTTAGTGTATCTTGGGGATCTTAGATAATTACATTTTTTTTACTAATTATCAGTTAATTATTGTCCATCATTATTCATATTAAAACCCAAAAATGGTTAGGATAAATGAAAGATTATTTCTTGGAGTAATAATTCCACAGATAATTTTGCTAAAATAAGGATGTTTTATTGAAAAACAACTGTTAAAAACATTACCTACCCATAATTTGCAAATGTCCAATTCATTTGCTATGTGTAGCTACTAGACCTGAGGGTTGAAAGCATGTGCAGGAGACTGTAACATCTCTTGTACACTATGTAGGGCACTCCATTGAGTCAGAGGGCTGAGATAGCTAAGACAGCCCTTACAACTTCCTGTATTTATTTTAGGCTAAACTAAGAAGCTTAGTTAATAGAAGTCAGTGGTAGTTCTGGGTAGTTATATCAAACTTATGCATTCCCCTCGGTCCTCCTCCCTTGCTGCATCACTGTAGATGATAGTATCTCCTCTCCGGAGCAAGTGAGGTGGTTTCTACATTTCTGTCCTAACAGCTGCTTGACTAACCCTGGCTCTCTCTCTTGTCTGCCAGCTTTGCCATTCCAATCTACGGATGGTCAGAAGCCTCTTCCTGATGATTCAGGACTATGTTTTTCATCCTTTCTTGCCTGACTCAATGAACTGCTTCTTCATTATTTGCAGCTTAAGCCTTAAGATGAGAAATCTCCTCTGCCCTATGGTTTTTCATGTAGAGGGTCTTCAGTACCCTCATCTCCACTGTACCAGACCTCTCAGCAGCAAAGCGCATGATTGTGGTTGTCATTGCCAGGAGTTTCCTGTCAGCATCCCTTTACAAGGTTGCTTCTAGGACTTTATCCATTTCATCACTGAACTAGAGCGACTCTTTGTTGTTACTGGCTGGAGGCCACTTCACTCGTCAATGTTCCTCTACTCTGCTTGGTCTTGAGGTGCTGGCATGTGGATGTTCTATGCACTGTTGGGTAACTATGGGACAGGCTTCTCCTGCATCTCATCAGTGTAGTCCCCATTTGTTCCCACATCATGTCATCTCGGTCTGGTAGATCTTCAGTTCATGAAGGATCTTGCAGACTTGGACACGTGTTATTGATAATTTCATTGCCTGGGATCACAGGGATGCTTATTTCCCCCACCTGTTGGTCTCCCCAGGGTATATTTCACTGAGACTTTAGGCTTTTTTTGGGTTGTTACTCTTAGAAGATTCCAGTTGTATCATTAGCCTGCCATGCCCTGGTTGCCATTCTTCCAAGCTCTCAGCTATCTCTACAGCTGTTACCACACTCTTCGCTGTAGTCATCCAGTCTATTCCTGAATGTCGCAGCCTAGCCAGATAAAAACCTTCAGTAATTTCTAAAAAGATGGATGTCCAAGACGGCCAATCTATTCTCCATTCCAGAAAAGAAGCAACATAGTCTCTCTCCTTTAAAACAGAACTATGTGTGGTCGCTTAGCTGATCGTCTGAGAACTTATCCTTGCATGGGGAAGCTGAAGCCAGATTACATTAACCTGCTGGGTTCCCTGACTTCTAAAGGCCTGGGTGGGCATTGCATGTTTCTACCCAAGTAAAAACTCACTATTTACTATATCTGTGTACCTGCCTCTTGCCCTTGGGGGGCAATCTGGATATTCAGAAGAGTTACTGCTGCTTAGCGGCCCATGCCTTCCCAAACTGTCATATACACATTTGTTACCCTACATAAATGTCTACTGTAGGACTCTACCTATCCCAGCGTAATCCTGTAGTGCAGCCTTGCCACTGGCAACTGCATTTGCCCCATGTTATGATGTAAGGGAGTCTTGAATATATGGTACAGAAAGTCATTCTTCTTCCTCTTCACCTTTTCCCACTTCTTTGTGGGGTTGATTTGCTTGATCAGCTTTCTCCATAAAGCTCAGTTCTGCACCTCTTTTCCAGATAACCCCTTTTTTCCTTCAGATCTTCTTTTTCTTTATACACCCACCTCCGCTTTGGCCACACTCACTTTCTCTTTCCTTGTACTTCATTTCCATCACACCTTTGCCCACATATTCATTGTCTCTCCACACCACATATCCATACCAATTTAACCTACTTTCCTGCACTTTCTTAGATATCTTTTCCACTTTTGTTGTACCTCTGATTGTCTCATTTTTAATTCTTTCATTTTTTGTAACTCATCACATCCATTTCAACATTCTCATTCCTGCCATATCTACTTTCTTCTCCTGCGCTCCTTTACTGCCCATGCTTCAGTTCCATACTCATTGTTACTCTTCCATACATTGTATATCTCTGTTTTTATCTTGCCTTGACTTTGTTTAATCTTTTTATGTTGCACTTTGAGATTTACTGCTAATGTAAAGTGCCCCTATAAATAAAATGCATTATTATTATTATTATTATTATTATTATTATTATTATTATTATTATTATTATTATTATTATTATTATTACTGGTCTTAATGACCAGTAATACCTTTAACCTTTGCTTTAATTCTTCAATCACACAATACTCATGATACCTTCTTGCAACATCCTGTATCTATTCCCTCTTCCCCTAAATACTTCCACATATTTCTGCTGGTGTTTAATCCAGTCCTGTTGAGTTTCCATTTTTCATTCTTTTAAGTGCCTCCTTTACTTCCTCCCTTTTTATTCTTGGTACTAGACTTACTCCATCCCCAAATACTACCCTTGGATTTTCAAAAAGTACAGTACCTTTTCCATCTATTCTTGATCCTATCATGCTCATTTAAGACCACACATGCCTATAAAATTCTCTATCTTCCTTTTTCCTGATTGGTACTATGTCTTCTTTGCCTCCTTCTTAACCTTTATCACATTCTGCAGCTCTCTGTTCCACCACTTTGTCTCTTTGTCCCCAGGTGGGCTACTTCCTGTCATCCTGCCCATCATCTCATCATCTGCTCTTAATACAACTTTGCAATTCTTCCCTCACCATTCCTCCATGCTCAAATGACTGTACTTCATTTAAAACTTTCTTCCAAAAACTGTTCTTAAACACTTCTTTTAATCACCACTTTATTCTTGTTGCTGCCTTCTCTGGTTTTATTCTCCTGATGACTCTGACCCCATAGTTCATCACCACCACTTTATGTTGCACTGTCAAATCTTCCCCATGTATGCTCTTACAACTCTATATGTCTTTCAAATGAGATCTTCTACACATTAAAAAGGTTACTTGGTTCTCCCTTTACCCACTACGATTAGTCACAAGTTAAATTTCTTTCTTTCCAAAAAATGTGCAAACTATTATTACATCAGATGCCATGGCAAAATCTGCTATCCTCTACCTTCCTCATTTCTCTCCCCTTTTCTCCACCCTCCATGTACCATCTCTATCATCTCTCTTCTCTTTCCCACATACCCATTTAGATCACCACCAACAATAACATCATTCTTGTACTGATCTAAGCTCTTCATCTGTTTGTGCTGAGAAAATGTTCTTTTTCTCTTCCTCACATCCCACTTGAGGAGCATATGCACAAATAACATTAACTATAGTCTCACCAGCTTCACACTCATAACCTTATTACTCCTCTTATTCACACTGACAAGACTATCATTTATTTTTTTTGGATACTACTATACCTATACCATTTCTCCCTTGCTTATTTCCTCCACTATACAGCAACTTAAAGCCTCCTCCTAATTCTCCTACTTTATTTTCATTCCATCTTGTTTCTTGCGCAAACAACACTTCCACTTTTCTCCTTTCCATCAAATCTGCCAACTCCCTTCCTTTCCCAATATTGTCTCAACATTCAGTGTCCCCACTCTTACCTTTAACTTACCCTTTCCTTCCCACCAACCCACCAACCCCCATACCCTATCTTTTTCTTTTGGACAAACTTCTTTAGCCAAGCCCATCCTTCACTCACTTTCACAGGGGTCAGGCAAGGCCTCTGCGTGACACCTGCAGGGTACGCCCTAACATTTTCTGAAGCTGATTGGAATGAGTTCATTATTAAGGTTTTAGCTAAAGATTTACAGCCAGATGCCCTTCCTGACACTAACCTTCTCTGTTTATCTGGTTATGAGACCAAGATGGGCTGGTTTGCTTCACTGGTGACTGGATTATGTGGTACAAGAAGTGCTTCACTCTTATCCTGTGAAGGATCATAAATTATTTGCTTTGCTGCAACAGTTAAATTCTTGAGAATCATTCTTGAATTATCCACTGATGACTTATACTCCCCTATGATCTGGCAACTATTCCATAAGCCTTTTCCTAGGAAATCAATGTGATCCATTATTTTCATTCTCATGTAGCAGGACATGACCTCATACAGTATGTTTTAAAGTGATTCAGTACAACCACCATAAAAGAAAATGCAGCACATATTGACAACTCCTGGTTTTAAGCTGAAAAACATTAGCCCGAATACCTGAAAATTGTGACAATTCATTTATATGAAAAATTAAGTCATTTTGTCTTCTCTTTAGAATATCACCACAGAAAGTTTAGATCACAACACTGATGATACTAAGCACATATCTTTTCAGCTGAACGTCTCTAGTTCAGAAGATGCAGTGTTACATTATAATGAATTTACATTGTATTATAATTTTTGTGTTAAAAATAAAATTAAGATTTGAAATAAAGGTGTTTTTCTATATATAGCATCATAATATTGGGATTCATGTGTATGTTACTTCTTAATAACTCCATGGCATGTGATAAATGGTATGCAATTAATCAAAATCAGTGCAAATGGAAAGTGCACCCTGAAAGACAGGCAAGGGTAGAAATTTCCAGCCTTTTAATAATGACTAAAGATAGGTATTGGGTAACTTACTGTTTTCTTGCTGATTCACTTTATAGAACAGTCAGGGAATTAACTGCCATATAGTTTTGCCAAGGCAGGTTTTGGTTGATTACTGCTTGCCTAATAACCGATGAATATGATTAATCCATAATAAATAAAGTGGAGCACAATATTTTTTAAATGTGTATGCATTTACTAAGTGTAAAATGTTTAGAATTGCATATTCATATAAGTTACAACTTCACAGTACAGGATATCAGTCTGTTAAGATGTCTGCTCAAGTACCTTTCAGGAAATAAGAATATCATCTTGGTTGAGGGATCATTCATTACAGGGTTTGGTGACTGAGGGTCAAAACAAACTTACAAAGCACCCTTTGGGGCAACATAGTTGTCTCAGTGTGTTACTAAATATGATACTCATATGTGGCTGAGGGTTTTTGTCCAGGATAAGAAGCAGCTTCCACTCTCTTTCAGTATCTTAGGGTAGGCACAATCAGGTGTGACATCTTTGAGGTGATTGAGTTTATGAAGTTCTTTCTACACTTGATCTGCTGTCAAGGTCAGTCTCTGGTAGTTAGGAGGTTAGCACAATGACAGGTACGAACAAGACATTTCACAAACAAGAAGGGACCATTCAGTTGACCAAGCCCCTTTGTTTAGCTAATAGCTCTGTTGTCCCAATATCTCGTCCAAATTATTCATAAAGATTGTCAAGTTTTATGCTTCAGCTACATATCTCCTTAGTCTGTCCAGAGTGCCACAACTCTTTGCATAAAAAATTGCCTCCTGCAGCCAGTCTTAAATGCATTTCCCCTTACTTACAACTGATGTCCTTGAGAAAGTGATTAACTATTAAGATGAAAGAATGTTGCTGGATCTACTTTATCAATGCCTTTGAGGATTTTAAATACCTGGATTAGGTCCCTAAGCAGTCTCCTCTGCTCTTTTGCCTTCATTGTTTGACTGTGTCAGAGTAGAATATGTCCTTAAGTCCTGGGATGCATTTGGTTTCTCTCCTCTACATAGCATCAAGTGCTGCTGTGTCTTTATTGTACTGTGTTGACCAGAACTGCATACAATACTCCAGATGTAAGATACTTTTACACTCACTGTACAATAAAATGAAATATCATTTGGAGCAAGCCTATAGATGCTTTAGATAATGGTATATATAAGAGTAGACATTAAACTACAAGAAGTACAAATGTAAAAGTAAACATTAAACGTTGAGTTTTACTATTGTCTACAGTTACTATTAACAGTTCCAAATATACACAGAGTAAAAGTAAACTAAATAAATAATAAATGAAGCCACAGTGAGAATTACAGACAGTGTAATAGTCATGAGTTCCATGTGGTTCATGTATGTGAGTGACTATTTGTGGTTGATGCAAAAGTTCAGCTCAATCAGTGGTGGTTCTGTTATAGAGAGGGGCAGTGATTGCTGTGAATTTAATAGGTGATTGCTTTGGGGTAAAATCTGTTTTTCAGCCTGGTAGTGTGGGTGTGCAGGGCTCTGAAGCTTCTGTTAATGGACAGAGTAGTGAAAATGCTATGGCTGGGATGGGTTGTATCTCTACAAATGTTCTTTGCTTTTCTGCTGTAGAAGGTATTGAAGATATCTTCAAGTGATGGTAGCTACGCTCCATTAATTCTCTCATTTTGATAATACGTTGGTGGGTCTTCCTGCTCTCAGAAGTGCTTCCAGAGTACCATGCTGTAGTGCAGTACGTGATGATAGACTCTATGGTGCACTTGTAGAAGTTAACCAGCAGCTATTGTGGAAATTATGCTTTCTTCAGGCTCCTCAGAAAGTGAAGCCTCTGAAGTCCCTTCTTGGCCATTGCTGTCATGTTTGTTGTCCATGACAGGTCCTAGCTGTTGTGGATTCCCAAGAATCTGAAACTCTGGACTGTCTACCCATCCTCTCACCGTAAATGCTGATGGGACGGTGACTGCAGTAGTTCAGTCTCCTGAAGTCCAGAATCAGTTCCTTTGTTTTGTTGGAATAGAGTGCAAAGTTATTTTTCTGCTGCGGTGGGCTGGCGCCCTACCCAGGGTTTGTTTCCTGCCTTGCGCCCTGTGTTGGCTGGGATTGGCTCCAGCAGACCCCCGTGACCCTGTAGTTAGGATATAGCGGGTTGGATAATGGATGGATGGATGGATGGATGGATGGATGGATGGATGGATGGATGGATGGATGGATGGATGGATGGAGTTATTTTTCTGGCTGCACCTTTCCAGATTCTCTGCCTCTTCTCTATAGCCTGCTTCGTCATTATTGGAGATTAGGGGGGTATTTTTCGTACGTGGATTACTCGCTTAGCCGGATGTAATTGTTGACGATTTGGCCTGATCCTGGATCTGTCGGTTTTTTGAAACTCTTGCTTGAAGTGTTGTCATAGCAACGCATCCAAATCCGCAAACCTGCTCGGAGCAGGTTTGTTCTGCGGAAACAAGGATTAGTTTACACACGTGATCAGTGACGGTGTGGAAGTCATCCAGTCAGGGCTTCGCCGTTCATGAATGAGCGACCAATTGATATTGATGTGCAAATTATAGGAAGAGAATTTCATATAAAGAGGGTTTTGCGCGATCGGCAAGATCCTTTATTGCCCCCGGAGGAAATTCTGTATGAAAGATACCGCTTTAGCCGAGGGGGAATATTGTACCTCAAAGATTTATTAGCTCCGTATATTCAAGTCAAACTCGGCGAATTCGGGCTCTCACAACCACACAGACAGTAGGCATTGCTTTGAGGTTTTTTGCAAGCGGCACTTTTTTATATACTGTAGGCGATGCGGAACATCTATCGAAAAGTGCAGTTTGCCAGGCAATTCGTAAAGTCTGTTTGGCTCTGAAACATTTCCTTCAGGTTTTCATTGTGTTTCCTGGACACCTGCGTGTGCAGACAATAAAAGAGGCGTTTCATGCCATTGCAGGTAGGTTATACACAGGCTAAAACACCCACAGTTCCATAAAGAATCTCAATCAGCCTAACATTCTCATTACCAGGATTTCCAAATGTGATTGGGGCACATGGAACTGATCAGAGTGGAGTTTGATCAAACATTATTTGGAAAATGTACCTCTCCTTCTGATGAATAATCAGACACAGTGTCTTCATCAAATATTTGACCTTCGTTAATATCTCGTTGGTCAGACACAGGTTCTAGGTATATGACATTCCCTGCAACTGACCCAACAAAAAAAGAGGGCTATATGGAACATACCTATAGCACACATGGAGGACAAATATGCAATGACCATCCTTTACCTGAAATGAAGTGACCACTGCATCCTGCCACTGGTTCTGAGGAGGTGCTTCCCCCTGGAATGCCCTCAGAAACAGGGCGATGGGCATTTTGCTGGAGAGCCAACTCTTCTGCAGGGGTTAGGTCTGGACCGCGTGGACCTCCACCTGTTTTTTGCTTGTCTGCCTCCTTATTAGCTTTAAAATTAATGTTTTTTATATTGTATATGATTTTTTATGTCAACAATTCTTTAAATAGTTATATACCAATATTTACCAGTTTGAAGTATATTCTTGTACTTCACTTTAACCTGTTCCCATGTTCTCCTTGTGCTCACGTTTGATCTGGAATTATGACATATTAAATAATAATTAATCTGACACATAGGAAATGAAACGCTGCATTCACTAAGTACAATGTACACTACTTAGCATTTAATTTTTTCGGCCACTTTTTGCCAGCCGTCTTTTCTGGTCAGGGCTGCTTTTGCAGTGTTACCCCTTGTGTATATTAAATCTTGAAATTCTTCGTGTCCTTCGAATAAAAGGTCTTGCGCCGCGTGTGTGAAAAAAAATGCGCCCGTTCTTTCGTCATTTTGTTGCAGCCTATCAAAGACTTGCTGATCATGTTTTCTAGACTCAATATATATGGGCTTTTCACTCCGCGCGGGGGCGCGCATTCATCTCGTATCATTAGATCCAGCTACACTAATCTAATACACGGCTGCGTTTGAAAAACCGACTTATCTGGATGAGTTTCACTGGCATTAACTCATTCAAGATGAGGCACTTGATCTCGGATGGTTTAAGCGACGTACGAAAAATACCCCCTAGGCCTATCACAGTGGTGTCATCTGCAAACTTTATTATGTTGTTAATATCATGAGTAGATTGCAGTCATTTCTGAAGACAGAGTAAAGGAGAAGGCTCAGCACACAGGCTTTTGGGTACCCCAGTGTTCAGTATTATGGATGAAGCGAAGTGCTTACCCATGCACAGTTTGGGGTATGTTAGTGAGAAAATCCAAAATCCAGTTCCACACATCTGTGAGGTCCGGGCAGGATAAGGGAGGAGATGCCAGATTTGAGAAGGAAGCATTGGGGATTATTTTTTCATGGGCTTGTCTCTGACTTTAACCTCTGATTTTGATGGATATATATCTGATTTCAACCTTCACCTTCACCCTGCTTTTATGGATTAATTATGTATTGACTGTAGGAGCATTGCACTGTTTTGGACACTGTTTTGTTGGATTTTAATAAAAGCACTTTGGCATTTTCACGTGTGTTCACCCTATAATGGGTTGTTGCTTGCTGGATTAGGCTATAGCTTCCCTGAGTCCCTGCTCTAGATATGGAGGGTTTGATGGAAAGCTGGAGCATTTTTCATTTTTTATATTTAATTCATCAAAAAGACACTTTTTTATTTGAATATTTTGTCACAGAGATTAGCTCTGACCACAACACCACTGTTTGTACAGGTGGCACAGACAAGCATAAGACGCAGACACACTGACATGCTCGAGTGGCTTTTCAGTTATTTAAATACCTGCTCGAAGATCTATTTTCCTGGCAGGAGTAACTATTCAGCATGTAAAAAGAGAAAATTACTGTCTACAAAATATACAAATTGAAATGACCACTCTCAAGCTAAATTTGAAACAGTAAACTAATCCATAATTTATACAGAATGTTTGAAAGAAAGAAAGACTAGGTAGAATGAATGAAATTATCATATTCATGGAGTATTAAAATTTTACATTATCTGTGGCCTTAAAAAAAGAAAAAAAAACATTGGAGGAAGAAACCTACCCTTTATTGGAGATTTATTATTGTAAAACAGTGCATGGAGGGGGCAGGACCTTCAAGCCCTCTTAAACTCCTTGTTTGCTTTTTGGGGAATTACTTTATCTTTAAATGATCTTGAAAGATGTAGCATAGTTGGGCAGTGGTTCATACCCCAGGTGCTTCCTTACGTGGAGTTTGTTCGTTCTCCAATGTCTATGTATTTTTCCTCCTACAGTCCAAAGACAGGAGAAGTGGTGTTGCTAAACCGGCCCAGGTTTGTATGTGTGCATCTGTGTGTTATTTCCCTGTGAAGAACAGGTTCCCTGTCCAAGTGTTGTTCCAGCCTTGTGCCCAATGTCTGCTGGGATAGGCACCAGCTAGCCTGCAACCCTGCCCTGGATAAGCAGGTAAGGATAACACATAGATGGATGAAGTCTTAAAAAAGGTTTAAGTGCGGTCAATTTGTCTGATAAACCAGAAAGAGTAAGTTGCATGAGTGCCATTTCATATTATTTTTTTCTAAAAATGAATTTTACTCAGCTGCAACAGTATCTATACATATTAATAAAAGGCAAAGCCCTCACTGACTGACTGACTGACTGACTGACTCATCACTAATTCTCGAACTTCCCGTGTAGGTGGAAGGCTGAAATTTGGCAGGCTCATTCCTTACAGCTTACTTACAAAAGTTAGGCAGGTTTCATTCGAAATTCTATGTGTAATGGTCATAACTGGAACA